>NW_028234057.1:120000-160000 GCF_037954325.1 Fistularia commersonii | reverse complement strand
ACAGCTATGATGAGTTAAGGTGTGTTTGTGTGTGTGTGTGTGTGTGTGTGTGCGCGTGTGTGTGTTTGTGTGTTTTTGTGTGTGTGTGAGTGTGTTTAGGTGGGGGGGGGGTACCAGGGCCCATAGCGGAGGAGCGGTGGAGCTGAGAAGCGGAGGAGCGTAGTAGCGGAGGTATTGTTTCTCCTCTCAGAGGCGGGGAAGCTTGGGAGCTATTAGCACAGCTATGATGACTTAAGGTGTGTTTGTGTGTGTGTGTTTGTGTGTTTGTGTGTTCTTGTGTGTGTGTGTGTGTGTGTGTGTGTGTTTGTGTGTGTGGGGGGGGGGGGGCGCGGACAGGGGGTAGCTGGGCCTGGAGCGGATGAGCTGTGAAGCGGATGGAGGGCAGAAGCACGTCCCATAATTCTCCTGAGTCCAGCGGATCGGGAGTACCAGGGCCTATAGCGGAGGAGCGGTGGAGCGGAGAAGAGGACCATTGGGCACACACATGTGAATGAGTGGATGAGCTAATGTTTGTTTGGTTGTGGATGCGTTTCGGCTAATGCTATTAGCACAGCTATGATGACTTAATGTGTGTATGTGTGTCAGTGTGTGTGTGTGTGTGTGTGAGTGTCTTTGTGTATGTGTGTGATAGTTTGTTTTGGTGGGGGGGGGGGGGGGGGGGGGGGCGCGGACACGGAGTACCAGGGCGCACACATGTGAATGAGTGGATGAGCTAATGTTTGTTTGGTTGTGGATGCGTTTCGGCTAAAGCTATTAGCACAGCTATGAAGACTTAAGGTGTGTGTATGTGTGTATGTGTGTGTCTGTGTGTGTGTGAGTGTCTGTGTCTGTATGTGTGTGTGAGAGGCTCTTTTGGTGGGGGGGGGGGGGGTCGCGGACAGGGAGTACCATTGGGCACACACATGTGAATGAGTGGATGAGCGAATGTTTGTTTGGTTGTGGATGCGTTTCGGCTAATGGTATTAGCACAGCTCTGATGAGTTAAGATGTGTGTGTATGTGTGTTTGTGTGTTTGTGTGTTTTTGTGTGTGTGTGAGTGATTTTGTGTGAGAGTTTGTTTAGGTAGGGGGGGGGGGGGGGGGGGGGGGAGTACCAGGGCCCATAGCCGAGGAGCGGTGGAGCTGAGAAGCGGAGGAGCAGAGGAGCGGAGGTAATGTTTCTTCTCTCAGAGGCGGAGCAGCTTGGGGGCAGCAGAACCCCTTAGACGGGCTAATGTGAGCATTCTTCGGACATAGATCCCCCGAACGTATGATTGGAGCTCCCGGACCACTGGGCACACACATGTGAATGAGTGGATGAGCTAATGTTTGTTTGGTTGTGGATGCGTTTCGGCTAATGCTATTAGCACAGCTATGATGAGTTAAGGTGTGTGTGTGTGTGTGTGAGTGTGTGTGTTTGTTTGTTTTTGTGTCTTTGTGAGTGTGTTCGTGTGTGTATGTGTGAGAGTTTGTTTAAGTGGGGGGGGGGGGATACCAGGGCCCATCACGGAGGAGCGGTGGAGCGGAGAAGCGGAGGAATGGAGGAGGTTAGGTAATTTTTCTCTTCTCAAAGGCAGAGGATGGGAAGTTTGGGTGCAGTAGGACGCCTTAGACCGGCCACTGTGAGCCTTCTCCAGATATAGATCCCCGGATGTATGATTGGAGCTCCCGGACCATTGGGCACACACATGTGAATGAGTGGATGAGCTAATGTTTGTTTGGTAGTGGATGCATTTCGGCTAATGCTATTAGCACAGCTATGATGAGTTAAGGTGTGTGTGTGTGTGTGTGAGTGTGTGTGTATGTGTGTGTGTGTGTGTGTGTTTAGGTGGGGGGGGGTACCAGGGCCAATAGCGGAGGAGCGGTGGAGCTGAGAAGCGGAGAAGCGGAGGAGCATAGGAGTGGAGGTAATGTTTCTTCTCTCAGAGGCGGGGAAGCTTGGGGGCAGAAGAACCCCTTAGACGGCCTAATGTGAGCCTTCTCTGGAGATAGCTCCCCCAGACGTATGACCGGAGCTCCCAGACCTCTGGGCACATACATGTGAATGAGTGGATGAGCTAATGTTTGTGTGGTTGTGGATGCATTTCGGCTAATGCTTTTAGCACAGCTATGATGACTTAAGGTGTGTATGTGTGTCTGTGTGTGTGTGTGTCTTTGTGTGTGTGTGTGTGTGTGTTTGTGTGTTTGAAAGGCTCTTTTGGTGGGGGAGGGGGGGGTCGCGGACAGGGATTACCATTGGGAGCACAC
This sequence comes from Fistularia commersonii, assembly GCF_037954325.1. Taxonomy (NCBI): domain Eukaryota; kingdom Metazoa; phylum Chordata; class Actinopteri; order Syngnathiformes; family Fistulariidae; genus Fistularia; species Fistularia commersonii. The sequence continues at coordinate 157,775 of NW_028234057.1, read as the reverse complement.
ATGTGAATGAGTGGATGAGCTAATGTTTGTTTGGTTGTGGATGCGTTTCGGCTAATGCTATTAGCACATCTATGATGAATTAAGGTGTGTTTGTGTGTGTGTGTGTGTGTGTGTATTTGTGTGTGTGTGTGTGTTTGTTTTTTTTGTGTCTGTGTGAGTGTGTTCGTGTGTGTATGTGTGAGAGTTTGTTTAGGTGGGGGGGGGTACCAGGGCCCTTCGCGGAGGAGCGGTGGAGCGGAGAAGCGGAGGAATGGAGGAGTGGAGGTAATTTTTCTCTTCTTAAAGGCAGAGGCTGGAAGTTTGGGTGCAGTAGGACGCCTTAGACCGGCCACTGTGAGCCTTCTCCAGATATAGATCCCCCGGACGTATGATTGGAGCTCCCGGACCATTGGGCACACACATGTGAATGAGTGGATGAGCTAATGTTTGTTTGGTAGTGGATGCATTTCGGCTAATGCTATTAGCAAAGCTATGATGAGTTAAGGTGTGTTTGTGTGTGTGTGTGTGTGTGTGTGCGCGCGTGTGTGTGCGCGTGTGTTTAGGTGGGGGGGGGGGTACCAGGGCCCATAGCGGAGGAGCGGTGGAGCTGAGAAGCGGAGGAGCGGAGTAGCGGAGGTATTGTTTCTCCTCTCAGAGGCGGGGAAGCTTGGGAGCTATTAGCACAGCTATGATGACTTAAGGTGTGTGTGTGTGTGTGTGTTTGTGTGTTTGTGTGTTCTTGTGTGTGTGTGTGTGTGTGTGTGTGTGTTTGTGTGTGCGTTTGTGTATATGTGTGTGACAGTTTGTTTCGGTGGGGGGGGGGGGGGGGGCGCGGACAGGGGGTAGCTGGGCCTGGAGCGGATGAGCTGTGAAGCGGATGGAGCGCAGAAGCACGTCCCATAATTCTCCTGAGTCCGGCGGATCGGGAGTACCAGGGCCTATAGCGGAGGAGCGGTGGAGCGGAGAAGCGGACCATTGGGCACACACATGTGAATGAGTGGATGAGCTAATGTTTGTTTGGTTGTGGATGCGTTTCAGCTAATGCTATTAGCACAGCTATGATGAGTTAAGGTGTGTGTGTGTTTGTGTGAGTGTGTGTGTTTGTTTGTTTTTGTGTCTGTGTGAGTGTGTTCGTGTGTGTATGTGTGAGAGTTTGTTTAAGTGGGGGGGGGGGATACCAGGGCCCATCACGGAGGAGCGGTGGAGCGGAGAAGCGGAGGAATGGAGGAGGTTAGGTAATTTTTCTCTTCTCAAAGGCAGAGGATGGGAAGTTTGGGTGCAGTAGGACGCCTTAGACCGGCCACTGTGAGCCTTCTCCAGATATAGATCCCTGGATGTATGATTGGAGCTCCCGGACCATTGGGCACACACATGTGAATGAGTGGATGAGCTAATGTTTGTTTGGTAGTGGATGCATTTCGGCTAATGCTATTAGCACAGCTATGATGAGTTAAGGTGTGTGTGTGTGTGTGTGAGTGTGTGTGTATGTGTGTGTGTGTGTGTGTCTTTGTGTGTGTTTGTGTGTTTTTGTGTGTCTTTGTGTGTGTGTGAGTGTGTTTAGGTGGGGGGGGGTACCAGGGCCAATAGCGGAGGAGCGGTGGAGCTGAGAAGCGGAGAAGCGGAGGAGCATAGGAGCGGAGGTAATGTTTCTTCTCTCAGAGGCGGGGAAGCTTGGGGGCAGAAGAACCCCTTAGACGGCCTAATGTGAGCCTTCTCTGGAGATAGCTCACCCAGACGTATGACCGGAGCTCCCAGACCTCTGGGCACATACATGTGAATGAGTGGATGAGCTAATGTTTGTGTGGTTGTGGATGCGTTTCGGCTAATGCTTTTAGCACAGCTATGATGACTTAAGGTGTGTATGTGTGTCTGTGTGTGTGTGTGTCTTTGTGTGTGTGTGTGTGTGTGTTTGTGTGTTTGAAAGGCTCTTTTGGTGGGGGAGGGGGGGGGTCGCGGACAGGGATTACCATTGGGAGCACACATGTGAATGAGTGGATGAGCTAATGTTTGTTTGGTTGTGGATGCGTTTCGGCTAATGCTATTAGCACATCTTTGATGAATTAAGGTGTGTGTGTGTGTGTGTGTGTGTGTGTATGTGTGTGTGTGTGTGTGTTTGTTTTTTTTGTGTCTGTGTGAGTGTGTTCGTGTGTGTATGTGTGAGAGTTTGTTTAGGTGGGGGGGGGGTACCAGGGCCCTTCGCGGAGGAGCGGTGGAGCGGAGAAGCGGAGGAATGGAGGAGTGGAGGTAATTTTTCTCTTCTTAAAGGCAGAGGATGTGAAGTTTGGGTGCAGTAGGACGCCTTAGACCGGCCACTGTGAGCCTTCTCCAGATATAGATCCCCCGGACGTATGATTGGAGCTCCCGGACCATTGGGCACACACATGTGAATGAGTGGATGAGCTAATGTTTGTTTGGTAGTGGATGCATTTCGGCTAATGCTATTAGCAAAGCTATGATGAGTTAAGGTGTGTTTGTGTGTGTGTGTGTGTGTGTGTGTGCGCGCGTGTGTGTGCGCGTGTGTTTTTGTGTGTGTGTGAGTGTGTTTAGGTGGGGGGGGGGGGGGTACCAGGGCCCATAGCGGAGGAGCGGTGGAGCTGAGAAGCGGAGGAGCGGAGTAGCGGAGGTATTGTTTCTCCTCTCAGAGGCGGGGAAGCTTGGGAGCTATTAGCACAGCTATGATGACTTAAGGTGTGTGTGTGTGTGTGTGTTTGTGTGTTTGTGTGTTCTTGTGTGTGTGTGTGTGTGTGTGTGTGTTTGTGTGTGCGTTTGTGTATATGTGTGTGACAGTTTGTTTAGGTGGGGGGGGGGGGGGGGCGCGGACAGGGGGTAGCTGGGCCTGGAGCGGATGAGCTGTGAAGCAGATGGAGCGCAGAAGCACGTCCCATAATTCTCCTGAGTCCGGCGGATCGGGAGTACCAGGGCCTATAGCGGAGGAGCGGTGGAGCGGAGAAGCGGACCATTGGGCACACACATGTGAATGAGTTGATGAGCTAATGTTTGTTTGGTTGTGGATGCGTTTCGGCTAATGCTATTAACACAACTATGATGACTTAATGTGTGTATGTGTGTCAGTGTGTGTGTGTGTGTGTGAGTGTCTTTGTGTATGTGTGTGATAGTTTGTTTTGGTGGGGGGGGGGGGGGGCGGTCGCGGACACGGACTACCAGGGCGCACACATGTGAATGAGTAGATGAGCTAATGATGTTTGTTTGGTTGTGGATGCGTTTCGGCTAATGCTATTAGCACAGCTATGCTGACTTAATGTTTGTATGTGTGTCAGTGTGTGTGTGTGTGTGAGTGTCTTTATGTATGTGTGTGACAATTTGTTTTGGTGGGGGGGGCGGACACGGAGTACCAGGGCGCACACATGTGAATGAGTGGATGAGCTAATGTTTGTTTGGTTGTGGATGCGTTTCGGCTAAAGCTATTAGCACAGCTATGAAGACTTAAGGTGTGTGTATGTGTGTATGTGTGTGTCTGTGTGTGTGTGAGTGTCTTTGTGTGTGTGTGTGTGTGTGAGAGGCTCTTTTGGTGGGGGGGGGGGGTCGCGGACAGGGAGTACCATTGGGCACACACATGTGAATGAGTGGATGAGCGAATGTTTGTTTTGTTGTGGATGCGTTTCGGCTAATGCTATTAGCACAGCTATGATGAGTTAAGGTGTGTGTGTATGTGTGTTTGTGTGTTTGTGTGTTTTTGTGTGTGTGTGAGTGATTTTGTGTGAGAGTTTGTTTAGGTGGGGGGGGGGGGGGAGTACCAGGGCCCATAGCGGAGGAGCGGTGGAGCTGAGAAGCGGAGGAGCAGAGGAGCGAAGGTAATGTTTCTTCTCTCAGAGGCGGAGCAGCTTGGGGGCAGCAGAACCCCTTAGACGGGCTAATGTGAGCATTCTCCGGACATAGATCCCCCGAACGTATGATTGGAGCTCCCGGACCACTGGGCACACACATGTGAATGAGTGGATGAGCTAATGTTTGTTTGGTTGTGGATGTGTTTCGGCTAATGCTATTAGCACAGCTATGATGAGTTAAGGTGTGTGTGTGTGTGTGTGTGTGTGTGTGTGTGTTTGCTTGTTTTTGTGTCTTTGTGAGTGTGTTCGTGTGTGTATGTGTGAGAGTTTGTTTAGGTGGGGCGGGGGGTACCAGGGCCCATCGCGGAGGAGCGGTGGAGCGGAGAAGCGGAGGAATGGAGGAGCGGAGGTAATGTTTCTCTTCTCAAAGGCATTTTGGGTGCAGTAGGACGCCTTAGACCGGCCACTGTGAGCCTTCTCCAGATATAGATCCCCCGGATGTATGATTGGAGCTCCCGGACCATTGGGCACACACATGTGAATGAGTGGATGAGCTAATGTTTGTTTGGTAGTGAATGCGTTTCGGCTAATGCTATTAGCACAGCTATGATGAGTTAAGGTGTGTTTGTGTGTGTGTGTGTGTGTGTGTTTGTGTGTGTGTGTGTGTGTGTGTGTGTGTGTGTGTGCGCGTGTGTGTGTTTATGTGTTTTTGTGTGTGTGTAAGTGTGTTTAGGTGGGGGGGGGGGGTACCAGGGCCAATAGCGGAGGAGCGGTGGAGCTGAGAAGCGGAGGAGCAGAGGAGCGGAGGTAATGTTTCTTCTCTCAGAGGTGGGGAAGCTTGGGGGCAGAAGAACCCCTTAGACGGCCTAATGTGAGTCTTCTCTGGAGATAGCTCCCCCAGACGTATGACCGGAGCTCCCAGACCTCTGGGCACATACATGTGAATGAGTGGATGAGCTAATGTTTGTTTGGTTGTGGATGCGTTTCGGCTAATGCTATTAGCACAGCTATGCTGACTTAATGTGTGTATGTGTGTCAGTGTGTGTGTGTGTGTGAGTGTTTTTGTGTATGTGTGTGATAGTTTGTTTTGGTGGGGGGGCGGACACGGAGTACCAGAGCGAGCACATGTGAATGAGTGGATGAGCTAATGTTTGTTTGGTTGTGGATGCGTTTCGGCTAAAGCTATTAGCACAGCTATGAAGACTTAAGGTGTGTGTATGGCTGTGTCTGTGTGTGTGTGAGTGTCTTTGTTTGTGTGTGTGTGTGTGAGAGGCTCTTTTGGTGGGGGGGGGGGTCGCGGACAGGGAGTACCATTGGGCACACACATGTGAATGAGTGGATGAGCGAATGTTTGTTTGGTTGTGGATGCGTTTCGGCTAATGCTATTAGCACAGCTATGATGAGTTAAGGTGTGTGTGTATGTGTGTTTGTGTGTTTGTGTGTTTTTGTGTGTGTGTGAGTGATTTTGTGTGAGAGTGTGTTTAGGTAGGGGGGGGTGGGGGGGGAGTACCAGGGCCCATAGCGGAGGAGCGGTGGAGCGGTGGAGCTGAGAAGCGGAGGAGCAGAGGAGCGGTGGTAATGTTTCTTCTCTCAGAGGCGGAGCAGCTTGGGGGCAGCAGAACCCCTTAGACGGGCTAATGTGAGCATTCTCCGGAAATAGATCCCCCGAACGTATGATTGGAGCTCCCGGACCACTGGGCACACACATGTGAATGAGTGGATGAGCTAATGTTTGTTTGGTTGTGGATGCGTTTCGGCTAATGCTATTAGCACAGCTATGATGAGTTAAGGTGCGTTTGTGTGTGTGTGTGTGTGTGTGTGTGTGTGTGTGTGAGTGTCTTTGTGTGTGTTTGTGTGTTTTTGTGTGTGTGTGAGTGTGTTTAGGTGGGGGGGGGGTACCAGGGCCAATAGCGGAGGAGCGGTGGAGCTGAGAAGCGGAGGAGCAGAGGAGCGGAGGAGCGGAGGTAATGTTTCTTCGCTCAGAGGCGGGGAAGCTTGGGGGCAGAAGAACCCCTTAGACGGCCTAATGTGAGCCTTCTCTGGAGATAGCTCCCCCAGACGTATGTCCGGAGCTCCCAGACCTCTGGTCACATACATGTGAATGAGTGGATAAGCTAATGTTTGTGTTTTTGTGGATGCGTTTCGGCTAATGCTTTTAGCACAGCTATGATGACTTAAGGTGTGTATGTGTGTCTGTGTGTGTGTGTGTGTGAGTGTCTTTGTGTATGTGTGTGATAGTTTCTTTTGGTGGGGGGGGGGGTCGCGGACAGGGAGTACCTGGGCACACACATGTGAATGAGTGGATGAGCTAATGTTTGTTTGGTTGTTGATGCGTTTCGGCTAATGCTATTTGCACAGCTATGATGAGTTAAGGTGTGTGTGTATGTGTGGGAGGAATGGAGGAGCGGAGGTAATTTTTCTCTTCTCAAAGGCAGAGGATGGGAAGTTTGGGTGCAGTAGGACGCCTTAGACCGGCCACTGTGAACCATCTCCAGATATAGATCCCCCGGATGTATGATTGGAGCTCCCGGACCATTGGGCACACACATGTGAATGAGTGGATGAGCTAATGTTTGTTTGGTAGTGGATGCGTTTCGGCTAATGCTATTAGCACAGCTATGATGACTTAAGGTGTTTGTGTGTGTGTGTGTTTGTGTGTTTCTTTGTTTGTGTGTTCTTGTGTGTGTGTGTGTGTGTGTTTGTTTGTGCGTTTGTGTATATGTGTGTGACAGTTTGTTTAGGTGGGGGGGGGCGCGGACAGGGGGTAGCTGGGCCTGGAGCGGATGAGCTGTGAAGCGGATGGAGGGCAGAAGCACGTCCCATAATTCTCCTGAGTCCGGCGGATCAGGAGTACCAGGGCCTATAGCGGAGGAGCGGTGGAGCGGAGAAGCGGACCATTGGGCACATACATGTGAATGAGTTGATGAGCTAATGTTTGTTTGGATGTGGCTGCGTTTCGGCTAATGCTATTAGCACAGCTATGATGACTTAATGTGTGTATGTGTGTCAGTGTGTGTGTGTGTGTGAGTGTCTTTGTGTATGTGTGTGATAGTTTGTTTTGGTGGGGGGGGGGGGGGTCGCGGACACGGAGTAGCAGGGCGCACACATGTGAATGAGTGGATGAGCTAATGTTTGTTTGGTTGTGGATGCGTTTCGGCTAATGCTGTTAGCACAGCTATGATGACTTAATGTGTGTATGTGTGTCAGTGTGTGTGTGTGTGTGAGTGTCTTTGTGTATGTGTGTGATAGTTTGTTTTGGTGGGGGGGGGGGGGGCGGACACGGAGTACCAGGGCGCACACATGTGAATGAGTGGATGAGCTAATGTTTGTTTGGTTGTGGATGCGTTTCGGCTAAAGCTATTAGCACAGCTATGAAGACTTAAGGTGTGTGTATGTGTGTATGTTTGTGTCTGTGTGTGTGTCTTTGTGTGTGTGTGTGTGTGTGAGAGGCTCTTTTGGTGGGGGGGGGGGGGTCGCGGACAGGGACTACCATTGGGCACACACATGTGAATGAGTGTATGAGCGAATGTTTGTTTGGTTGCGGATGCGTTTCGGCTAATGCTATTAGCACAGCTATGATGAGTTAAGGTGTGTGTGTATGTGTGTTTGTGTGTTTGTGTGTTTTTGTGTGTGTGTGAGTGATTTTGTGTGAGAGTTTGTTTAGGTGGGGGGGGGGGGGGGGGTGTACCAGGGCCCATAGCGGAGTAGCGGTGGAGCTGAGAAGCGGAGGAGCAGAGGAGCGAAGGTAATGTTTCTTCTCTCAGAGGCGGAGCAGCTTGGGGGCAGCAGAACCCCTTAGACGGGCTAACGTGAGCATTCTCCGGACATAGATCCCCCGAACGTATGATTGGAGCTCCCGGACCACTGGGCACACACATGTGAATGAGTGGATGAGCTAATGTTTGTTTGGTTGTGGATGCGTCTCGGCTAATGCTATTAGCACAGCTATGATGAGTTAAGGTGTGTGTGTGTGTGTGTGTGTGTGTGTGTTTGTTTGTTTGTTTTTGTGTCTGTGTGAGTGTGTTCGTGTGTGTATGTGTGAGAGTTTGTTTAGGTGGGGGGGGGGGTACCAGGGCCCATCGCGGAGGAGCGGTGGAGCGGAGAAGCGGAGGAATGGAGGAGCGGAGGTAATGTTTCTCTTCTCAAAGGCAGAGGATGGGAAGTTTGGGTGCAGTAGGACGCCTTAGACCGGCCACTGTGAGCCTTCTCCAGATATAGATCTCCCGGATGTATGATTGGAGCTCCCGGACCATTGGGCACACACATGTGAATGAGTGGATGAGCTAATGTTTGTTTGGTAGTGGATGCATTTCGGCTAATGCTATTAGCACAGCTATAATGAGTTAAGGTGCGTTTGTGTGTGTGTGTGTGTGTGTGTGTGTGTGTGTGTGTGTGTGAGTGTCTTTGTGTGTTTTTGTGTGTTTTTGTGTGTGTGTGAGTGTGTTTAGGTGGGGGGGCGGTACCAGGGCCAATAACGGAGGAGCGGTGGAGCTGAGAAGCGGAGGAGCAGAGGAGCGGAGGTAATGTTTCTTCTCTCAGAGGCGGGGAAGCTTGGGGGCAGAAGAACCCCTTAGACGGCCTAATGTGAGCCTTCTCTGGAGATAGCTCCCCCAGACGTATGACCGAAGCTCCCAGACCTCTGGGCACATACATGTGAATGAGTGGATGAGCTAGTGTTTGTGGTTGTGGATGCGTTTCGGCTAATGCTTTTAGCACAGCTATGATGACTTAAGGTGTGTATGCGTGTCTGTGTGTGTGTGTGTGTGAGTGTCTTTGTGTATGTGTGTGATAGTTTCTTTTGGTGGGGGGGGGTCGCGGACAGGGAGTACCAGGGCACACACATGTGAATGAGTGGATGAGCTAATGTTTGTTTGGTTGTGGATGCGTTTTGGCTAATGCTATTAGCACAGCTATGAAGACTTAAAGTGTGTGTATGTGTGTATGTGTGTGTCTGTGTGTGTGTGTGAGTGTCTTTGTGTGTGTGTGTGTGTGTGAGAGGCTCTTTTGGTGGGGGGGGGGGTGTCGCGGACAGGGAGTACCAGGGCCAAGAGCGGATGAGCCGAGGAGCGGAGGAAGGCAGAAGCTCGGCCCGTGATTCGCTTATGTCCAGCGGTTCGGGAATTCCAGGGCCCAAAGCAGAGGAGCAGTGGAGCTGAGAAGCGGAGGAGCGGAGGTGATGTTTATTCTCTCAGAGGCAGGGAAGCTTGGGGGTAGCAGAACCCCTTAGATGGGCTAATGTTAGCATTCTCCAGACATAGATCCTCCGGTCGTATGATTGGAGCTGCCGGACCATTGGGCACACACATGTGAATGAGTGGATGAGCTAATGTTTGTTTGGTTGTGGATGCGTTTCGGCTAATGCTATTAGCACAGCTATGATCAGTTAAGGTCTGTGTGTATGTGTGTGTGTGTTTGGGTGTGTGTGTGTGTCTGTGTGTGTGTGTGAGAGTTTGTTTAGGTGGGGGGGGTTGCGGACAGGGAGTACCAAGGCCTCGAGCGGATGAGCTGAGGAGCAGAGCAGGGCAGAAGCCCGGCCCGTGATTCCCTTATATCCAGCGGTTCGGGAGTTCCAGGGCCCAAAGCGGAAAGGCGGAGGAGTGGAGAAGCGGAGGAGTGGAGGAGAGCAGAAGCACGTCACGCAATTCTCCTGAGTTCGCAGGATCAGGAGTACCAGGGCCCATAGCGGAGGAGCGGAGGTGTTGAGAAGCGGAGGAGCAGAGGAGCGATATTATATTTCTCTTCTCAAAGGCGGGGAAGCTTGGGGGCAGCAGGATCCCTTAGACCGGCCAATGTGTGCCTTCTCCGAACATAGATGCCCCGGACGTATGCCCGGAGCTCCCAGACCTCTGGGCACATACATGTGAATGAGTGGATGAGCTAATGTTTGTTTGGTTGTGGATGCGTTTCGGCTAATGCTATCAGCACAGCTATGATGACTTAAGGTGTGTGTGTGTGTGTGTTTTTGTGTGTTTGTGTGTTCTTGTGTGTGTGTGTGTGTGTGTGTGTTTGTGTGTGTGTGTGTGCGTTTGTGTATATGTGTGTGACAGTTTGTTTAGGTGGGGGGGGCCGCGGACAGGGGGTTAGGGTTAGGGTTAGGGTTAGGGTTAGGGTTAACAAGGCCCATAGCGGAGGAACGGTGAAGCGGAGAAGCAGAGGAGCGGAGGAGCGGAGGTAATGTTTCTCTTCTCAAACGCAGAGGAGGGGAAGTTTGGGGGCAGCAGGGCGCCTTAGACTGGCCAATGTGAGCCTTCTCTAGGACATAGGTCCCCCGGACGGATGATTCGAGCTCCCGGACCATTGGGCACACACATGTGCATGAGTGGATGAGCTAATGTTTGTTTGATTTGAGATAGGTGATCTCATTAGTTTTATTTGAGTTTACATTCTAGTATACATATGTGGTATTTGTATCTACTCTCAGGAAATGTATGGCACTTTATGAAGAGGTTTGGGACTTGTTTTAGTTTTTCGCGACTGTTCAGCTAACTTGACGTTAACTTCTACGTCAGTGTTTTCTTTTTTGGTATAGCGCTGCTGGCGGGAATTTTCCCTCACTCTGTACTGTACATGTCCCATGGCTAACCGATGTTGATTCCCGGAGCTGTGAAGAAGAAAATAAAAGACGATTCAAACAAGGCAAACTTGTGAATTCCTTCCGAAACATGGAAAACGAAGAAGCTGCAAACTTAAACGCAACAGGTTATGGGCCCAGGCTACGAACAAAAGGAGGAAGATGGCAACGTTTGGTTGCCGATGGAGACGAAAACAACTACGAGCTTTGGGAAGTAAAGTTTCTGGGACACATGCGACTTGAAGGTTTGAAAGAGACAATTCTTTCAACTGTTGAGCCCGACCCAGGTAAAAATGCAGAATGCTACGCTGAGCTTATCCAGTTCCTCGATGATAAAAGTCTATCATTGGTAATGAGGGAAGCCGCAGATGACGGTCGAAAAGCTTTGAAAATATTACGGGATCATTATGCCAGCCAGGGTAAGCCCAGAATTATTTCCCTGTACAGCGAACTATGCTCACTCAAGAAGGAACCCGACGAAACAATAACAGATTACATTATCAGAGCAGAAAAGGCAGTCACCGCTCCGAGAAACACAAAACAGGTGATAAGTGATGAGCTGATGATCGCTATGGTTATGAAAGGGCTTCCAGAACCATACAAGCCCTTCGTCATTCATGTAACTCAGAGCAGTGAAGAAATGACGTTTATTCAGTTCAAGAGTAAACTAAGAAGTTATGAAGAGACTGAAAAGTTTGACAGCAAAACCAAATCAGACAATGTCATGAAAGTGGACATGTCAACCGTGATCTGCTATGGATGTGGAAACCGTGGCCATATGTCAAAAGCTTGTCACCAAAAATCAGGGCCAAAATGGTGCAGCTATCACAGAAGCGCAACCCACACCGATGAGACATGCAGAAGAAAATCCAAGCCCAAAGAAGACTCGGTCAAACAAAACACAGACATCCAAGACAAAGATAAGGAAGATGAGCAAACTTTTGTATTCAAGGTCAGTCAAAAAGTCCCTCCGGAAAATATCAGAAAAAATGGACTGATGGTAGACTGTGGCGCTACATCACACATCATAACACAAGAAGACAAATTCACAAGATTTGATGAGTTTTTCAACCCAAACAAACATTACATGGAGCTAGCAGACGGGACCAGAAGAAACAAAGTGGCACTAAAAAGAGGTGATGCAGAAGTGTTACTCCAGGACATTGAAGGAAAACCTGTCCTGGTAACCTTAAGGGGAGCCTTATTCATCCCATCATATCCTCAGGACTTCATATCGGTGAAGGCAGCCACAGCTGATGGAGCCAGCGTGATATTCAAAGAAGGAGAGAACAGATTCATAACCAAAGAAGGAACAATTTTCAGCATTGAGGAATGTGACAGACTCTACTACATAAGAACGGTAAATTATCAACAACTTTATGATGATACAGTAAATGACATGATGTCCAGGGATAAAGTAAACTGAACTTGTGATGTCAAAACATGGCATGAGATTATGAGACACCGCAATGTAAAAGATGTATTAAAATGACCAAACTTAGTCGAGGGTATGAAGATTACAGGTCAGACCAAGGTAGACTGTAACGTATGCACAGAGGGAAAATCCACAAATAGCAGAAACAGGCAAGCTGATGCAAAAGCTGATGCACCCCTAAAAATGGTACACGCTGACTTATCAGGCCCGATTGAACCAGCTGGTCAAGAAGGGCATAAGTATGTCATTTCATTCACAGATGATTATTCAGGGGCAGTATTTGTATATTTTCTCAAATACAAGAGTGAAGCTACATTAGCAACAGAGAAGTTCCTTGCTGACAGTGCAGCGTATGGTCGTGTCAAATGTATCAGGTCAGACAACGGGACTGAATTCACAGGAAATGCTTTTCAATCTCTTCTAAGGGAGAAAGGCATAAGACATGAAACATCATCCCCATACTCTCCCCATCAAAATGGGACAGCAGAAAGATAATGGAGGACCCTTTTTGAAATGGCAAGGTGTATGCTAATAGAAAAAGGATTACCAAAGGTTTTGTGGCCTTATGCTGTCCAGACCGCTGCCCATATTCGAAATAGATGTTACAATGACAGACTCGAAAATACCCCATACTTCATGTTAACAGGGAGAAAGCCAAATCTCTCAAAAATGTGGATATTCGGAACTGAGTGTTCTGCATACAAACATGACACTAAGAAATTAGATCCCAGATGTGAAAGAGGAATATTTGTGGGATACAGTAAGAAAAGCCCTTCATACCTGGTCTATAATCCACTTACAGAAAAAGTGGCAAAACAGAGACTGGTGAAATTGATCAAAAAGGGAAGAATTGAACAACAAACACAAACTGATGATTATGAGACAGAAATCCAGGGATATGAAGGCACAGAATCTACAGATGAAACCAGTATTGCTGTGTCACAAAGTGAAAATAAAACAGACAACCATATACAAAATGAGGATGAGAGTACTAACGCAGATGTGTCACATGACGAAGAAACAGCAGAAAATGTCCAAAATGAAAAAGAGACGAGGTCAGACATAAAACCCAGATATAATCAAACCAGTCGCTATCCTAGACGAAAAAGGGTCGTTCCAAGGTATTTAGAGGATGATCAGACAGACTATATTAACAATGATAAAAATCATACAACTATTGATTACTGTTACAGGACTGTGTGCGGAGTCCCACAGAATTATAGTGAAGCACTGAAGTCACCACTGGCACCCGGGTGGAATTGTGCCATGAGGGAAGAGATTGACTCGATTAAATAGAATGACACATTTGAACTGACAACTTTACCTGAAGGGAGAAAAGTAATTGGAGGAAAATGGGTATTTGCCCTTAAAGAAAATGCTGAAGGAGGACAAATATTTAAGGCCAGATATGTAGCTAAGGGTTACAATCAAACAGAAGCCATAGACTACTATGGAACTTTTGCACCGACAGCTAACATTACATCAGTGCGGGCACTAATGCAGATAGCCGTACAAAATAACCTCATTGTCCATCAAATGGATGTTAAGACGGCATATTTACATGCTCCTATACATGAGGAGATTTTCTTGGAACAACCAGAAGGGTTTGAAATGATGTCAGAAACAGGAGAGAAACTAGTGTATAGATTAAAGACATCTCTTTATGGCCTGAAACAATCAGGAAGAAACTGGTATGAACTCCTTAATGACCATTTAGAACAGGACAACTTTGTGAGAAATCTCTCTGACCACTGTGTGTACAGAAAACAGACGGAAAATGGTGACACAATCATTGTAATAATTTGGGTCGATGATTTAATTATTGCAGCAAGCAGCAATGATGCACTCAGCACATTTAAACAGAACATGAAATTCAAGTTCAACATGAAAGACCTGGGGAAACTATCATATTTTTTGGGCATACAATTTGAACAAAAGGGGGATGAAATCAAAATGAACCAGACAAAGTACATCCTAAAAATGCTAGAGAGATTTGGAATGTCAGAATGTAAAGCAAGATCTACTCCAAGTGAGCAAAAATTAGAGGGCATCCCTGTAGCTGATGAAAATGAGCAAAGTGAACCTGTCGACCCCAAAGAATATCGTGAGATTGTAGGCAGTCTTATTTATGCCATGACTTGCACCAGACCTGATATCAGCTGGATAGTGAGCAAACTATCACAGAATCTGGCAATGGCAAAAGTAAAAAATGTAGTAGCTCCAAAACATGTTCTGAGGTTTTTGAAGGGGACAGCTGATTATGAACTAAGTTTCAAGACAAATAAGGAGGATTTGAACCTGATAGCTTACAGTGATTCAGACTGGGCATCATCTGTAGAAGACAGACGTAGCACTACAGGCTACTGTTTCAGTTTAACAAAACAAGGCCCAGCCATTGCATGGAAGTCAAGGAAACAGCCCACAGTGGCCCTGTCAACATGTGAGGCTGAATACATCGGCCGAGCCACCACCGCACAAGAAAACATGTACCTGTCTCAACTGTTAAACGGTATGGACAACAAAATGTACAGTTGCACAACAATCTACGGAGACAATCAGGGGGCCATCGCACTGAGTAAGAATCCTGTAAACAGACAAAGGTCAAAACACATTGATGTAAAATATCATTTCATTCGTGAAGCACTCAGTGAGGGTTAAATAAATCTTATCTATTGTCCATCAGAGGACATGTTGGCAGACATCTTGACAAACTCATGACAAAGGTAACAATAGAAAAATTCAAAAAGTGGTTCTTTGGAAATTCAAATGTCCAAAGTTTTTTTTTGGATGTTGAGATCAAGAGGGGGTGTTGAAATAGGTGATCTCATTAGTTTTATTTGAGTTTACATTCTAGTATACATATGTTGTATTTGTATCTACTCTCAGGAAATGCATGGCACTTTATGACAAGGTTTGGGACTTGTTTTAGTTTTTCGCGACTGTTCAGCTAACTTGACGTTAACTTCTACGTCAGTGTTTTTTTTTTGGTATCGCGGTGCTGGCGGGAATTTTTCCCTCACTCTGTACTGTACATGTCCCATGGCTAACCGATGTTGATTCCCGGAGCTGTGAAGAAGAAAATAAAAGACGATTCAAACAAGGCAAACTTGTGAATTCCTTCCGAAACATGGAAAACGAAGAAGCTGCGAACTTAAACGCAACAGTTTGGTTGTGGATGCGTTTCGGCTAATGCTATTAGCACAGCTATGATGAGTTAAGGTGTGTTTGTGTGTGTGTGTGTGTGTGTGTGTCTGTGTGTGTGTGTGTGTGCGTGTGTGTGAGTGTGAATTTGTTTAGGTGGGGGGGGGTCGCGGACAGGGAGTACCGGGGCCTCGAGCGGATGAGCTGAGGAGCGGAGGAGGGCAGAAGCCTGGCCCGTGATTCGCTTATGTCCAGCGGTTCGGGAATTCCAGGGCCCAAAGCGGAGGAGCGATGGAGCTGAGAAGCGGAGGAGTGGAGGTAATGTTTCTCCTCTCAGAGGCGGGGAAGTTTGGGGGCAGAAGAACCCCTTAGACTGGCTAATGTGAGCATACTCCGGACATAGATCCCCCGGACGTATGATTGGAGCTCTCGGACCATTGGGCACACACATGTGAATGAGTGGATGAGCTAATGTTTGTTTGGTTGTGGATGCGTTTCGGCTAATGCTATTAGCACAGCTATGATGAGTTAAGGTGTGTGTGTATGTGTGTGTGTGTGTGTGTGTGTGTTTGTGTGTTTTTGTGTGTGTGTGAGTGTGTTTGTGTGTGTATGTGTGAGAGTTTGTTTAGGTGGGGGGGGGGAGTACCAGAGCCCATACAGGAGGAGCGGTGGAGCTGAGAAGCGGAGGTAATTTTTCTCCTCTCAGAGGCGGGGAAGCTTGGGGGCAGAAGAACCCCTTAGACCGGCCAATGTGAGCCTTCTTCGGACATAGATCACCCGGACGTATGACTGGAGCTCCCGTACCTCTAGGCACACACATATGTGAATGAGTGGATGAGCTAATGTTTGTTTTGTTGTGGATACGCTTTGGCCAATGCTATTAGCACAGCTATGATGAGTTCAGGTGTGTGTGTGTGTGTGTGTGTGTTTGTCTGTGTGTGTGTGTGTGTGTGTGTGTGTGTGTGTGTGTGTGTGTGTGTGTGTGTGTGTGTGTGTGTGCGTGTTTTTATCTGTGTGTGAGAGTTTGTTTTGGTGGGTGGGGGGGGGGGGTTTTTCCCGCGGACAGGGAGTACCAGGGCCTGGAGCGGATGAGGTGAGGAGCGGAGGAGGGCAGAAGCCCGGACCGTGATTCGCTTATGTCCAGCGGTTCGGGAGTTCCAGGGCCCAAAGCGGAGAAGCGGAGGACAGCAAAAGCCCTGTCCGCAATTCACCTGAGTCTGGCGGATCGGTAGTACCTGGTTCCGCAGCGGAGGAGCGGAGGAGCGGAGGAGCGGAGGAGCGGAGCAAAGCGGAAGACCGTCTTAATAACAAGGAAATTACAGATGAGGCTATAATTTCCACAGAAATCTTTAAATTCTATCGCCACCTATACACTTCGACATTGTCAAAAAGCGATTGTGACTCCTTTCCAACAAATATTCCTCAACATATCCCAAAAATAAACAACAACAAACAATATATGTTTGTTTTGTATATGTTTATATATAATCAACAAAAAATATACAGTTTGATATCTGAGATTCCTTGTGAGTCGCCAACTTAATTACATGTTGTACTCCCCTTGCAATCTTTTTTTCGTTTTAATTTTTTATTAGTCTATCTATTGATTTAATTATTTCATTTTAATTTCTTTTTTTGTCTAGCACTGTAAATTTCTCACAAACCGTTAACACTATTAACTTCTGATTCCATACAGAACGAATGTCCTTATGTCCTTTGCTTCCTCATGCCTGGTTGTTTCATTCACATTCAGTTCTACCTTGCCATGTTTATTTGTACATTTGTATAGTTGTGTGTACTATTTATGTTCAATTCAAAAAAAAAAAAAAAAGAATGAGAGGCTGAGAAAATCTCCATGTCTCTCTCTCCCCCCCCCCTTAATGCCGCCCCCCCCCCCTTCCTCACGGCGGCCGACGCAACGCGATTCTCGCCGTTGTTGTGGAAGTAGGGAAAAGGATTCCCCGCGTCGGTGCGAGCGATGCGTTTCAAGGCGTATTGCATGTGTGTATGGGGGGGGGGGGGTCTACAGGACACCGCAGACCGGCAATGGTGCACCTTCTCCGGACATCGATCACCGAAACGTCGGCGTGGAGCTCCCGGAGCAGCCGGCGTGTACATGTGAATGAATGGAGGAGCTAATGTGTGTGGGGTGGTGGTGGTGGTGGGGTGGGGGTGGGGGGGGCGTTTCGGCTAATGCTATCAGCACAGCTATGATTATCCCCAGAACGTTGAGAACGAGCTCCCGGAACTCCAGACATGCGTATATAAAAGAGTGGAATTAAGGTGTGTGTGAGTGTGTGTGTGTGTGTGTGTGTGTGTGTGTGTATGTGTGTGTGTGTGTGTGTGTATGTGTGGGACAGAAATAATGTCGGGGACAGAAATTGTTATTAGCCTGCTGGCAGATGACACAACCTTAGTTTTGAAAAATGAACATCAAGTCCCAATAAGCGTTGAAAAAATTAAAACATTCTACAAGGCTTCAGGATTGTCATTAAACTTAAAGAAATGCAAACTTCTTGAGCTGCATGACTCACCACTAAAGGAAATCAGCAATGTTCCTATCAAATCAGAAATAAAATACTTGAGCATTTTCCTATCTAAGGACCAAAAGTTAAATCAGTCCAGGAACATTGAATCTAAACTGAATCAAAGTAAAGCTAAATTGAATATATGGCTCCAAAGAGATTTATCAATATTAGGCCCGATATATTTGACTAAAATGGAATGTTTATCCAGATGTATATACCCAGTGTATTCCAATGCTGCTCCAAATCAACTCATAAAATCTATTAACCAAATAAATTTCAACTTTATCTGGAGGAACAAACCACACCATCTAAAAAAATCACATATGGGGAAAGAAACAAGTGACGGAGGGCTGAAAGTGATAGAGTTGGACTGCCTGAATGGGACATTGAAGGTGAACTGGTTGAAATCCTGGATCAAACATCATCATTTTTTCTGGTATTGTACTCCAAACTACTTATTCAACATAGTCGGCAGCCTAAGTCTTCTACTTATCTCTGACTTGGATATCAACAAGATTCCTGTCCAATTTTCAGAGTTCCATAAACAAATACTATTATACTGGAAAATGATATATGTACACAATTTCTCACCACACAGTACAATAATTTGGAACAATCGATATGTACTGCATGGCAACAAACCTCTGTTTTACAAGGAATGCTTTGAGAAAGGTATATGGTCAATAATTGACTTGATGGATGACAATGGCAGTCGTCTAGACTATGAACAGTTCTGTACTACACACAGATTTAAGCCTCCCATATTAGAGTTGATAAAGTTACGAAACGCACTGCCTCGACAATTTGTATTCCTGACCAAAAATATAATGACGCACCAAACCGTACAACCACAGTTACCCCGACTATCACTCCAGGGAATCTCAATTCCGGACAGAAAGTGCACCAACTCCTTTATTAGGACATGTTTCACAGGAAACTTATTCCCTGGACGTCAAAACAAAAATAATATTTGAAATGAATTTGATAAGGAATCGATTGCCACGCTGCGAACTATGTATCTGACTCTACCCATACCCCCCAAGGCACAAAGAAACCCACTTCTAAATTATGAATGACATCTACCCATCTAAGGAATTATTGAGGGTACACTTTACTTTTGAAGATAATATTTGTACATTTTGTGAAGACAACATTGAAACCACTGACCATATATTTTTTCTCATTCTCATTCCATCATCACCAGTTTCCCTCTCAAAAGATGATATCACATTTGGTTTACTTATAAGCAACATAACAGATGAACTCCGTGTCAATGTTCTTTTAGGCCTGGCCAAGTTCTTCATTCACAAAAACAGAATGCAAAAATGCTCCCCAAATTTGAATTTCTTCATAAACGATTTTGAATTATAAAAAAAAATCCTTAAAACTTATGGAAAAATCCAAAAACTACAAAATATACAGTTACCCATGTCTGAGATTCCTTTTTTTTGAAAAAAAAAAAAACAAAAAACAAAAAAAAAACTTAATTACATGTTATATTCCCCTTGCAATTTTTTTTTCGTTTTAATTTTTTATTTGTCTATCTATTGATTTAATTATTTCCTTTTAATTTCTTTTTTTGTCTAGCACTGTAAATTTCTCACGAACCGTTAACACTATTAACTTCTGATTACATACAGAACAAATGTCCTTATGTCCGTTGCTTCCTCATCCCTGGTTGTTTCATTGACATTCAGTTCTACCTTGCCATGTTTATTTGTACATTTGTATATTTGTGTGTACTATTTATGTTCAATTAAAAACAGTTTGATGTCTGAGATTCCTTGTGAACGGCCAACTTAATTACATGTTATATTCCCCTTACAATTTTTTTTTTTAGTTTTTAATTTTATTTTTCTATCTATTTATTTAATTATTTCCTTTTAATTTTCTTTTTTGTCTAGCATTAAAAAATTCTCGCGAACCGTTAACACTATTAACTTCTGATTACATACAGAACGAATGCCCTTATGTCTCCCGTCCCCCCCGCTTTTTCCGTAAGGTGGCAGACACTGAGATCAAAAGCAAATGGGTGTCATTGTAATGCAGTAACAGGGTGATAACAGCCGTGTTTGAAGTGTGTAGGGGCTTATAGGAGAGCAGAAGCACGTCACGCTATTCGCCTGAGTTCGGAGGATCGGGGGCACCAGGGCCCATAGCGGAGGAGCAGAGGAGTTGAGAAGCGGAGGAGCGGAGTTATGTTTCTCTTCTCAAAGGCGGGGAAGCTTGGGGGCAGCAGGACCCCTTAGACCGGCCAATGTGAGCCTTCTCCGGACATAGATCACCCGGACGTATGACTGGATGAGCTAATGTTTGTTTTGTTGTGGATACGTTTCGGCCAATGCTATTAGCACAGCTATGATGAGTTCAGGTGTGTGTGTGTGTGTGTGTGTGTGTGTGTGTGTGTGTGTGTATGGGTGTGTGTCTGTGTGTGTGTGTGTGTGTGTGTGTGTGTGTGTGTGTGTGTGTGTGTGTGTGTGTGTGTGTGTGTGTGTGTGTGTGTGAGAGTTTGTTTTGGTGGGTGGGGGGGGGGTTCCCGCGTACTGGGAGTACCAGGGCCTGGAGCGGATGAGGTGAGGAGCGGAGGAGGGCAGAAGCCCGGACCGTGATTCGCTTATGTCCAGCGGTTCGGGAGTTCCAGGGCCCAAAGCGGAGGAGCGGAGGACAGCAAAAGCCCTGTCCGCAATTCACCTGAGTCTGGCGGATCGGTAGTACCTGGTTCCGCAGCGGAGGAGCGGAGGACTTGAGAAGCGAAGGAGCGGAGGAGCGGAGATGTTTCTCTTCTCAGAGGCGGCAAGGGGGGGGGAGCAGGACCCCTTACCCGTATCCCCCGGACGGTTGAGTGGAGCTCCCGGACTTCCGGGCACGCACATGCGAATGACTGGATGACAGGGAGTGCCAGGGCCTGGAGCGGATGAGCAGAGGAGAGGCGGAGAGCAGAAGCCCGGCCCGGTTCGGGATTTCCAGGGTCCAAAGCGGGGGAGCAAAGAAGCGGAGGGGGGGAGGAGAGCAGAAGAGCAGAAGACTGGCCCGGAATTCACCGAAGTCCCGCATATCGGGAGTTCAAGGGCCCGGAGCGGAAGAGAGGAGGAGCGGAGGAGCGGAGGAGCGGGGGAGCGGAGGAGCGGAGGAGAGCGGAAGCCCGGCCAACAATTCGCCTGAGTCCCGCGGAGAGGGGGTACCAGGGCCTGGAGCCTGATTCGCTTATGTCCAGCAGTTCAGGAGTACCAGGGTCAGGAGCGGAGGAGCGGAGGAGCGGATGAGCAGAAGAACGTTTAAGCGGTGGAGCGGAGGAGAGTGGAATCCGGCCGACATCTCGCCTGAGTCCCGCGGAAAGGGAGTCCCAGGGCCTGGAGCCTGATTCGCTTATGGCAAGCAGTTCAGGAGAACCGGGCCCAGAGCGGAGGAGCGGAGGAGCGGAGGAGCGGAGGAGCGGAGGAGAGCGGAAACCCGGCCAACAATTCGCCTAAGTCCCGCGGAGAGGGAGTACCAGGGCCAGGAGCCTGATTCGCTATGTCCAGCAGTTCAGGAGTACCAGGGCCGGAGCAAAGGAGCGGAGGAGCGGAGGAGCGGAGGAGCGGAGGAGCGGAGGAGCGGATAAGCGAATGAGCTGAGGAGAGCGGAAGCCCGGCCGGCAATTCGCCTTAGTCCCGCGGAGAGGGAGTACCAGGTCCTGGAGCCTGATTCGCTTATGTCCAGCAGTTCAGGAGTACCAGGGCCAGGAGCGGAGGAGCGGATGAGCAAAATAACGTTTAAGCGGTGGAGCGGAGGAGCGGATGAGCGGAGGAGAGCGGAATCCGGCCGACAATTCGCCTGAGTCCCGCGGAAAGGGAGTACCAGGGCCAGAAGGGTGATTTAATGATGTTCAGCAATTCAGGAGTACCAGGCCGAGGTGCGGAGGAGCGGAGGGGCGGATGAGTGGAGGAGCGGAGGTGGGGGGGAGAGCGGAAGACCGGCCCACATTTCGCCTGAGTCCCGCGGATTGGGAGTACCAGGGCCTGGAGCCTGATTCGCTTATGGCAAGCAGTTCAGGAGTACCAGGGCCCAGAGCGGCGGAGCGGAGGAGCGGAGGAGCGGAGGAGCGGAGGAGCGGAGGAGCGGAGGAGCGGAGGAGCGGAGGGGCGGATGAGTGGAGGAGTGGAGGTGCGGAGGAGAGCGGAAGCCCGGCCCACATTTCGCCTGAGTCCCGCGGATTGGGAGTACCAGGGCCTGGAGCCTGATTCGCTTATGGCAAGCAGTTCAGGAGTACTAGGGCCCAGAGCGGAGGAGCAGAGGAGCGGAGGAGCGGAGGAGCGGAGGAGCGGAGGAGCGGAGGAGCGGAGGAGCGGAGGAGCGGAGGAGCGGAGGAGCGGAGGAGCGGAGGAGCGGAGGAGAGCGGAAGCCCGGCCAACAATTCGCCTAAGTCCCGCGGAGAGGGAGTACCAGGGCCAGGAGCCTGATTCGCTATGTCCAGCAGTTCAGGAGTACCAGGGCCGGAGCGGAGAAACGGAGGAGCGGAGGAGCGGAGGAGCGGAGGAGCGGATAAGCGGATGAGCTGAGGAGAGCGGAAGCCCGGCCGGCAATTTGCCTGAGTCCCGCGGAGAGGGAGTACCAGGTCCTGGAACCTGATTCGCTTATGTCCAGCAGTTCAGGAGTACCAGGGCCAGGAGCGGAGGAGCGGAGGAGCAGATGAGCAGAAGAACGTTTAAGCGGTGGAGCGGAGGAGCGGATGAGCGGAGGAGAGCGGAATCCGGCCGACATCTCGCCTGAGTCCCGCGGAAAGGGAGTACCAGGGCCTGGAGCCTGATTCGCTTATGGCAAGCAGTTCAGGAGAACCGGGCCCAGGTGCGGAGGAGCGGAGGAGAGCGGAAGCCCGGCCAACAATTCGCCTAAGTCCCACGGAGAGGGAGTACCAGGGCCAGGAGCCTGATTCGCTATGTCCAGCAGTTCAGGAGTACCAGGGCCGGAGCGGAGGAACGGAGGAGCGCAGGGGCGGAGGAGCGGAGGAGCGGAGGAGCGGAGGAGCGGATGAGCTGAGGTGAGCGGAAGCCCGGTCGGCAATTCGCCTGAGTCCCGCGGAGAGGGAGTACCAAGTCCTGGAGCCTGATTCGCTTATGTCCAGCAGTTAGGGGGAGTACCAGGGCCGGAGCGGAGGAGCGGAGGAGCGGATGAGCAGAAGAACGTTTAAGCGGTGGAGCGGAGGGGCGGACGAGCGGAGGAGAGCGGAATCCGGCCGACATCTCGCCTGAGTCCCGCGGAAAGGGAGTACCAGGGCCTGGAGCCTGATTCGCTTATGGCAAGCAGTTCAGGAGAACCGGGCCCAGAGCGGAGGAGCGGAGGAGCGGAGGAGCGGAGGAGCGGAGGAGAGCGGAAGCCCGGCCAACAATTCGCCTAAGTCCCGCGGAAAGGGAGTACCAGGGCCTGGAGCCTGATTCGCTTATGGCAAGCAGTTCAGGAGAACCGGGCCTAGAGCGGAGGAGCGGAGGAGCGGAGGAGCGGAGGAGCGGAGGAGCGGAGAAGCGGAGGAGAGCGGAAGCCCGGCCGACAATTCGCCTTAGTCCCGCGGAGAGGGAGTACCAGGGCCTGGAGCCTGATTCGCTTATGTCCAGCAATTCAGGAGTACCAGGGCCGGAGCGGTGGAGCGGAGGAGCGGAGGAGCGGAGGAGCGGAGGAGCGGATGAGCGGATGAGCGGATGAGCGGATGAGCTGAGGAGAGCGGAAGCCCGGCCGGCAATTCGCCTGAGTCCCACGGAGAAGGAGTACCAGGGCCTAGAACGTGAGTCGCTTATGTCCAGCAGTTCAGGAGTACCAGGGCCAGGAGCGGAGGAGCGGAGGAGCGGATGAGCGGATGAGCGGAGGAGCGGAGGAGCGGAGGAGCGGAGGAGAGCGGAAGGCCGGCCCACATTTCCCCTATGTCCCGCGGATTGGGAGTACCAGGGCTTGGAGCCTGATACACTTATGTCAAGCGGTCCGGAGTACCAGGGCCCGGAGCGGGGGAGCGGAAGAGCGGAGGAGCGGAGGAGAGCGGTAGCCCGGCAAACAATTCGCCTAAGTCCCGCGGAAAGGGAGTACCAGGGCCTGGAGCCTGTTTCGCTTATGTCCAGCAGTTCAGGAGTACCAGGGCCGGAGCGGAGGAGCGGAGGAGTGGAGGAGCGGAGGAGCGGAAGAGAGCGGAAGCCCGGCCCACATTTCGCCTGAGTCCCGCGGATTGGGAGTACCAGGGCCTGGAGCCTGATTCGCTAATGGCAAGCAGTTCAGGAGTACCAGGGCCTAGAGCGGAGGAGCGGAGGAGCGGAGGAGCGGATGAGTGGAGAAGCGGAGGAGAGCGGAAGCCCGGCCGACAATTCGCCTTAGTCCCGCGGAGAGGGAGTACCAGGGCCTGGAGCCTGATTCGCTTATGTCCAGCAGTTCAGGAGTACCAGGGCCGGAGCGGTGGAGCGGAGGAGCGGAGGAGCGGAGCAGCGGAGGACCGGAGGACCGGAGGACCGGAGGAGAGCGGAATCCGGCCGACAATTCGCCTGAGTCCCGCGGAAAGGGAGTACCAGGACCAGAAGCGTGATTTAATGATATCCAGCAGTTCAGGGGTACCAGGGCTGGACCGGAGGAGCGGAGGAGCGGAGGAGAGCGGAGGCCCGGCCGGCAATTCGCCTGAGTCCCGCTTAGAGGGAGTACCAGGGCCTGAAGCGTGATTTAATGATGTTCAACAATTCAGGAGTACCAGGGCCAGGTGCGGAGGAGCGGACGAGCGGAGGGTTGGACGAGTGGAGGAGCGGAGGAGCGGAGGAGAGCGGAAGCCCGGCCCACTTTTTGCCTTAGTCCCGCGGATTGGGAGTACCAGGGCCTGGAGCCTGATATGCCTATGGCAAGCAGTTCAGGAGTACCAGGGCCCAGAGAGGAGGAGCGGAGGAGCGGAGGAGCGGAGGAGCGGAGGAGCGGAGGAGCGGAGGTGAGCGGAAGCCCAGCCGAATATTCGCCTAAGTCCCGCGGAAAGGGAGTACCAGGGCCTGGAGCCTGTTTCGCTTATGTCCAGCAGTTCAGGAGTACCAGGGCCGGAGCGGAGGAGCGGAGGAGTGGAGGAGCGGAGGAGCGGAGGAGAGCGGAAGCCCGGCCCACATTTCGCCTGAGTCCCGCGGATTGGGAGTACCAGGGCCTGGAGCCTGATCCGCTTATGGCAAGCAGTTCAGGAGTACCAGGGCCTAGAGCGGAGGAGCGGAGGAGCGGAGGACAGGAGGAGCGGAGAAGCGGAGGAGAGCGGAAGCCCGGCCGACAATTCGCCTTAGTCCCGCGGAGAGGGAGTACCAGGGCCTGGAGCCTGATTCGCTTATGTCCAGCAGTTCAGGAGTACCAGGGCCGGAGCGGTGGAGCGGAGGAGCGGAGGAGCGGAGGACCGGAGGACCGGAGGACCGGAGGACCGGAGGAGAGCGGAATACGGCCGACAATTCGCCTGAGTCCCGCGGAAAGGGAGTACCAGGACCAGAAGCGTGATTTAATGATATCCAGCAGTTCAGGAGTACCAGGGCTGGAGCGGAGGAGCGGAGGAGCGGAGGAGAGCGGAGGCCCGGCCGGCAATTCGCCTGAGTCCCGCTTAGAGGGAGTACCAGGGCCTGAAGCGTGATTTAATGATGTTCAACAATTCAGGAGTACCAGGGCCAGGTGCGGAGGAGCGGACGAGCGGAGGGTTGGATGAGTGGAGGAGCGGAGGAGCGGAGGAGAGCGGAAGCCCGGCCCACTTTTTGCCTTAGTCCCGCGGATTGGGAGTACCAGGGCCTGGAGCCTGATATGCCTATGGCAAGCAGTTCAGGAGTACCAGGGCCCAGAGAGGAGGAGCGGAGGAGCGGAGGAGCGGAGGAGCGGAGGTGAGCGGAAGCCCGGCCGACAATTCGCCTTAGTCCCGCGGAGAGGGAGTACCAGGGCCTGGAGCCTGATTCGCTTATGTCCAGCAGTTCAGGAGTACCAGGGCCGGAGCGGTGGAGCGGAGGAGCGGAGGACCGGAGGAGCGGAGGACCGGAGGACCGGAGGACCGGAGGACCGGAGGAGAGCGGAATCCGGCCGACAATTCGCCTGAGTCCCGCGGAAAGGGAGTACCAGGACCAGAAGCGTGATTTAATGATATCCAGCAGTTCAGGAGTACCAGGGCTGGAGCGGAGGAGCGGAGGAGCGGAGGAGAGCGGAGGCCCGGCCGGCAATTCGCCTGAGTCCCGCTTAGAGGGAGTACCAGGGCCTGAAGCGTGATTTAATGATGTTCAACAATTTAGGAGTACCAGGGCCAGGTGCGGAGGAGCGGACGAGCGGAGGGTTGGATGAGTGGAGGAGCGGAGGAGCGGAGGAGAGCGGAAGCCCGGCCCACTTTTTGCCTTAGTCCCGCGGAAAGGGAGTACCAGGGCCTGGAGCCTGTTTCGCTTATGTCCAGCAGTTCAGGAGTACCAGGGCCGGAGCGGAGGAGCGGAGGAGTGGAGGAGCGGAGGAGCGGAGGAGAGCGGAAGCCAGGCCGAATATTCGCCTAAGTCCCGCGGAAAGGGAGTACCAGGGCCTGGAGCCTGATTCGCTTATGTCCAGCAGTTCAGGAGTACCAGGGCCCGGAGCGGAGGTGCGGAGGAGTGGATGAGAGGAGAAGCGGAGGAGCGGAGGAGTGGAGGAGCGGAGAAGCGGAGGAGCGGAGGAGCGGAGGAGCGGAGGTGGGGAGGAGCCGAGGAGCGGAGGAGAGCGGAATCCTGCCGACAATTCGCCTGAGTCCCGCGGAAAGGGAGTACCAGGGCCTGAATCGTGATTTAATGATGTTCAGCAATTCAGGAGTACCAGGGCCAGGTGCGGAGGAGCGGAGGAGCGGAGGGGCGGATGAGTGGATGAGCGGAGGAGTGGAGGAGAGCGGAAGCCCGGCCCACTTTTTGCCTTAGTCCCGCGGATTGGGAGTACCAGGGCCTGGAGCCTGATATGCCTATGGCAAGCAGTTCAGGAGTACCAGGGCCCAGAGAGGAGGAGCGGAGGAGCGGAGGAGCGGAGGAGCGGAGGTGAGCGGAAGCCCGGCCGACAATTCGCCTTAGTCCCGCGGAGAGGGAGTACCAGGGCCTGGAGCCTGATTCGCTTATGTCCAGCAGTTCAGGAGTACCAGGGCCGGAGCGGTGGAGCGGAGGAGCGGAGGACCGGAGGAGCGGAGGACCGGAGGACCGGAGGACCGGAGGAGAGCGGAATCCGGCCGACAATTCGCCTGAGTCCCGCGGAAAGGGAGTACCAGGACCAGAAGCGTGATTTAATGATATCCAGCAGTTCAGGAGTACCAGGGCTGGAGCGGAGGAGCGGAGGAGCGGAGGAGAGCGGAGGCCCGGCCGGCAATTCGCCTGAGTCCCGCTTAGAGGGAGTACCAGGGCCTGAAGCGTGATTTAATGATGTTCAACAATTCAGGAGTACCAGGGCCAGGTGCGGAGGAGCGGACGAGCGGAGGGTTGGATGAGTGGAGGAGCGGAGGAGCGGAGGAGAGCGGAAGCCCGGCCCACTTTTTGCCTTAGTCCCGCGGAAAGGGAGTACCAGGGCCTGGAGCCTGTTTCGCTTATGTCCAGCAGTTCAAGAGTACCAGGGCCCGGAGCGGAGGTGCGGAGGAGTGGATGAGAGGAGAAGCGGAGGAGCGGAGGAGTGGAGGAGCGGAGAAGCGGAGGAGCGGAGGAGCGGAGGAGCGGAGGTGGGGAGGAGCCGAGGAGCGGAGGAGAGCGGAATCCTGCCGACAATTCGCCTGAGTCCCGCGGAAAGGGAGTACCAGGGCCTGAATCGTGATTTAATGATGTTCAGCAATTCAGGAGTACCAGGGCCAGGTGCGGAGGAGCGGAGGAGCGGAGGGGCGGATGAGTGGATGAGCGGAGGAGTGGAGGAGAGCGGAAGCCCGTCCGGCAATTCGCCTGAGTCCCGCGGAGAGGGAGTACCAGGGCCTGGAGCCTGATTCACTTATGTCCAGCAGTTCAGGAGTACCAGGGCCTGGAGCAGAGGATCGAAGGAGCGGAGGAGCGGATGAGCGGAGGAGCGGAGGAGCGGAGGAGCGGAGGAGAGCGGAAGCCCGGCCCACATTTCCCCTATGTCGCGCGGATTGTGAGTACCAGGGCTGGGAGCCTGATTCACTTATGTCAAGCGGTCCGGAGTACCAGGGCCCGGAGCGGATGAGCGGATGACCGGAGGAGCGGAAGAGCGGAGGAGAGCGGAAGCCCGGCCAAAAATTCGCCTAAGTCCCGCGGAGAGGGAGTACCAGGGCCTGGAACCTAATTCGCTTATGTCCAGCAGTTCAGGAGTACCAGGGCCTGAAGCGGAGGAGCGGCGGAGCGGATGAGAGGAGAAGCGGAGGAGAGCGGAAGCCCGGCCGACAATTCGCCTAAGTCCCGCGGATTGGGAGTACCAGGGCCCGGAATGGGGGAGCGGAGGAGCAGATGAGCAGAAGAGCGGAGGAGCGGAAGAGCGGAGGAGCGGAGGAGCGGATGAGCGGCGGAGCGGAGGTGAGCAGAAGCCCGGCCGAAAATTCGCCTAAGTCCCGCGGAGAGGGAGTACCAAGGCCTGGTACCTGATTCGATTATGTCAAACAGTTCAGGAGTACCAGGGCCCGGAGCGGAGGAGCGGATGAGCAGAAGAACGTTTAAGTGGTGGAGCGGAGGAGCGGATGAGCGGAGGAGAGCGGAATCCGGCCGACAATTTGCCTGAGTCCCGCGGAAAGGGAGTACCAGGGCCTGGAGCCTGAATAGCTCATGTCCTGCGGTTCCGGAGTACCAGGGCCCACAGCGGAGGAGCGGAGGAGCGGATGAGCGGATGAGCTTAGGAGAGCGGAAGCCCGGTCGACAATTCGCCTGACTCCAGCGGAGAGGGAGTACCAGGGCCATTAAACGTGATTTAATGATGTTCAGCAATGCAGGTGTACCAGGGCCAGGTGCGGAAGAGCGAAGGAGCGGAGGGGCGGATGAGTGGAGGACCGGATGAGCGGAGGAGCGGAGGTGAGCGGAAACCCGGCCGACAATTCGCCTAAGTCCCGCGGAGAAGGAGTACCAGGGCCTTGAGCCTGATTCGCTTATGTCCAGCAGTTCAGGAGTACCAGGGCCGGAACGGAGGAGCGGAGGAGCGGAGGAGCGGAGGAGCGGAGGACCGGAGGACCGGAGGACCGGAGGACCGGAGGACCGGAGGACCGGAGGAGAGCGGAATCCGGCCGACAATTCGCCTGAGTCCCGCGGAAAGGGAGTACCAGGACCAGAAGCGTGATTTAATGATATACAGCAGTTCAGGAGTACCAGGGCTGGAGCGGAGGAGCGGAGGAGCGGAGGAGAGCGGAGGCCCGGCCGGCAATTCGCCTGAGTCCCGCTTAGAGGGAGTACCAGGGCCTGAATCGTGATTTAATGATGTTCAGCAATTCAGGAGTACCAGGGCCAGGTGCGGAGGAGCGGAGGAGCGGAGGGGCGGATGAGTGGATGAGCGGAGGAGTGGAGGAGAGCGGAAGCCCGGCCCACTTTTTGCCTTAGTCCCGCGGATTGGGAGTACCAGGGCCTGGAGCCTGATATGCCTATGGCAAGCAGTTCAGGAGTACCAGGGCCCAGAGAGGAGGAGCGGAGGAGCGGAGGAGCGGAGGAGCGGAGGTGAGCGGAAGCCCGGCCGACAATTCGCCTTAGTCCCGCGGAGAGGGAGTACCAGGGCCTGGAGCCTGATTCGCTTATGTCCAGCAGTTCAGGAGTACCAGGGCCGGAGCGGTGGAGCGGAGGAGCGGAGGACCGGAGGAGCGGAGGACCGGAGGACCGGAGGACCGGAGGAGAGCGGAATCCGGCCGACAATTCGCCTGAGTCCCGCGGAAAGGGAGTACCAGGACCAGAAGCGTGATTTAATGATATCCAGCAGTTCAGGAGTACCAGGGCTGGAGCGGAGGAGCGGAGGAGCGGAGGAGAACGGAGGCCCGGCCGGCAATTCGCCTGAGTCCCGCTTAGAGGGAGTACCAGGGCCTGAAGCGTGATTTAATGATGTTCAACAATTCAGGAGTACCAGGGCCAGGTGCGGAGGAGCGGACGAGCGGAGGGTTGGATGAGTGGAGGAGCGGAGGAGCGGAGGAGAGCGGAAGCCCGGCCCACTTTTTGCCTTAGTCCCGCGGAAAGGGAGTACCAGGGCCTGGAGCCTGTTTCGCTTATGTCCAGCAGTTCAAGAGTACCAGGGCCCGGAGCGGAGGTGCGGAGGAGTGGATGAGAGGAGAAGCGGAGGAGCGGAGGAGTGGAGGAGCGGAGAAGCGGAGGAGCGGAGGAGCGGAGGAGCGGAGGTGGGGAGGAGCCGAGGAGCGGAGGAGAGCGGAATCCTGCCGACAATTCGCCTGAGTCCCGCGGAAAGGGAGTACCAGGGCCTGAATCGTGATTTAATGATGTTCAGCAATTCAGGAGTACCAGGGCCAGGTGCGGAGGAGCGGAGGAGCGGAGGGGCGGATGAGTGGATGAGCGGAGGAGTGGAGGAGAGCGGAAGCCCGTCCGGCAATTCGCCTGAGTCCCGCGGAGAGGGAGTACCAGGGCCTGGAGCCTGATTCACTTATGTCCAGCAGTTCAGGAGTACCAGGGCCTGGAGCAGAGGATCGAAGGAGCGGAGGAGCGGATGAGCGGAGGAGCGGAGGAGCGGAGGAGCGGAGGAGAGCGGAAGCCCGGCCCACATTTCCCCTATGTCGCGCGGATTGTGAGTACCAGGGCTGGGAGCCTGATTCACTTATGTCAAGCGGTCCGGAGTACCAGGGCCCGGAGCGGATGAGCGGATGACCGGAGGAGCGGAAGAGCGGAGGAGAGCGGAAGCCCGGCCAAAAATTCGCCTAAGTCCCGCGGAGAGGGAGTACCAGGGCCTGGAACCTAATTCGCTTATGTCCAGCAGTTCAGGAGTACCAGGGCCTGAAGCGGAGGAGCGGCGGAGCGGATGAGAGGAGAAGCGGAGGAGAGCGGAAGCCCGGCCGACAATTCGCCTAAGTCCCGCGGATTGGGAGTACCAGGGCCCGGAATGGGGGAGCGGAGGAGCAGATGAGCAGAAGAGCGGAGGAGCGGAAGAGCGGAGGAGCGGAGGAGCGGATGAGCGGCGGAGCGGAGGTGAGCAGAAGCCCGGCCGAAAATTCGCCTAAGTCCCGCGGAGAGGGAGTACCAAGGCCTGGTACCTGATTCGATTATGTCAAACAGTTCAGGAGTACCAGGGCCCGGAGCGGAGGAGCGGATGAGCAGAAGAACGTTTAAGTGGTGGAGCGGAGGAGCGGATGAGCGGAGGAGAGCGGAATCCGGCCGACAATTTGCCTGAGTCCCGCGGAAAGGGAGTACCAGGGCCTGGAGCCTGAATAGCTCATGTCCTGCGGTTCCGGAGTACCAGGGCCCACAGCGGAGGAGCGGAGGAGCGGATGAGCGGATGAGCTTAGGAGAGCGGAAGCCCGGTCGACAATTCGCCTGACTCCAGCGGAGAGGGAGTACCAGGGCCATTAAACGTGATTTAATGATGTTCAGCAATGCAGGTGTACCAGGGCCAGGTGCGGAAGAGCGAAGGAGCGGAGGGGCGGATGAGTGGAGGACCGGATGAGCGGAGGAGCGGAGGTGAGCGGAAACCCGGCCGACAATTCGCCTAAGTCCCGCGGAGAAGGAGTACCAGGGCCTTGAGCCTGATTCGCTTATGTCCAGCAGTTCAGGAGTACCAGGGCCGGAACGGAGGAGCGGAGGAGCGGAGGAGCGGAGGAGCGGAGGACCGGAGGACCGGAGGACCGGAGGACCGGAGGACCGGAGGACCGGAGGAGAGCGGAATCCGGCCGACAATTCGCCTGAGTCCCGCGGAAAGGGAGTACCAGGACCAGAAGCGTGATTTAATGATATACAGCAGTTCAGGAGTACCAGGGCTGGACCGGAGGAGCGGAGGAGCGGAGGAGAGCGGAGGCCCGGCTGGCAATTCGCCTGAGTCCCGCTAAGAGGGAGTACCAGGGCCTGAAGCGTGATTTAATGATGTTCAACAATTCAGGAGTACCAGGGCCAGGTGCGGAGGAGCGGACGAGCGGAGGGTTGGATGAGTGGAGGAGCGGAGGAGCGGAGGAGAGCGGAAGCCCGGCCCACTTTTTGCCTTAGTCCCGCGGATTGGGAGTACCAGGGCCTGGAGCCTGATATGCCTATGGCAAGCAGTTCAGGAGTACCAGGGCCCAGAGAGGAGGAGCGGAGGAGCGGAGGAGCGGAGGAGCGGAGGAGCGGAGGTGAGCGGAAGCCCGGCCGAATATTCGCCTAAGTCCCGCGGAAAGGGAGAACCAGGGCCTGGAGCCTGTTTCGCTTATGTCCAGCAGTTCAGGAGTACCAGGGCCGGAGCGGAGGAGCGGAGGAGTGGAGGAGCGGATGAGCGGAGGAGAGCGGAAGCCCGGCCCACATTTCGCCTGAGTCCCGCGGATTGGGAGTACCAGGGCCTGGAGCCTGATTCGCGAATGGCAAGCAGTTCAGGAGTACCAGGGCCTAGAGCGGAGGAGCGGAGGAGCGGAGGAGCGGAGGAGCGGAGAAGCGGAGGAGAGCGGAAGCCCGGCCGACAATTCGCCTTAGTCCCGCGGAGAGGGAGTACCAGGGCCATTAAACGTGATTTAATGATGTTCAGCAATGCAGGTGTACCAGGGCCAGGTGCGGAGGAGCGAAGGAGCGGAGGGGCGGATGAGTGGAGGACCGGATGAGCGGAGGAGCGGAGGTGAGCGGAAGCCCGGCCGACAATTCGCCTAAGTCCCGCGGAGAAGGAGTACCAGGGCCTTGAGCCTGATTCGCTTATGTCCAGCAGTTCAGGAGTACCAGGGCCGGAACGGAGGAGCGGAGGAGCGGAGGAGCGGAGGACCGGAGGACCGGAGGACCGGAGGACCGGAGGAGAGCGGAATCCGGCCGACAATTCGCCTGAGTCCCGCGGAAAGGGAGTACCAGGACCAGAAGCGTGATTTAATGATATACAGCAGTTCAGGAGTACCAGGGCTGGACCGGAGGAGCGGAGGAGCGGAGGAGAGCGGAGGCCCGGCCGGCAATTCGCCTGAGTCCCGCTAAGAGGGAGTACCAGGGCCTGAAGCGTGATTTAATGATGTTCAACAATTCAGGAGTACCAGGGCCAGGTGCGGAGGAGCGGACGAGCGGAGGGTTGGATGAGTGGAGGAGCGGAGGAGCGGAGGAGAGCGGAAGCCCGGCCCACTTTTTGCCTTAGTCCCGCAGATTGGGAGTACCAGGGCCTGGAGCCTGATATGCCTATGGCAAGCAGTTCAGGAGTACCAGGGCCCAGAGAGGAGGAGCGGAGGAGCGGAGGAGCGGAGGAGCGGAGGTGAGCGGAAGCCCGGCCGAATATTCGCCTAAGTCCCGCGGAAAGGGAGTACCAGGGCCTGGAGCCTGTTTCGCTTATGTCCAGCAGTTCAGGAGTACCAGAGCCAGAGCGGAGGAGCGGAGGAGTGGAGGAGCGGAGGAGCGGAGGAGAGCGGAAGCCCGGCCCACATTTCGCCTGAGTCCCGCGGATTGGGAGTACCAGGGCCTGGAGCCTGATTCGCTTATGGCAAGCAGTTCAGGAGTACCAGGGCCTAGAGCGGAGGAGCGGAGGAGCGGAGGAGCGGAGAAGCGGAGGAGAGCGGAAGCCCGGCCGACAATTCGCCTTAGTCCCGCGGATTGGGAGTACCAGGGCCTGGAGCCTGATATGCCTATGGCAAGCAGTTCAGGAGTACCAGGGCCCAGAGAGGAGGAGCGGAGGAGCGGAGGAGCGGAGGAGCGGAGGAGCGGAGGTGAGCGGAAGCCCGGCCGAATATTCGCCTAAGTCCCGCGGAAAGGGAGTACCAGGGCCTGGAGCCTGTTTCGCTTATGTCCAGCAGTTCAGGAGTACCAGGGCCGGAGCGGAGGAGCGGAGGAGTGGAGGAGCGGATGAGCGGAGGAGAGCGGAAGCCCGGCCCACATTTCGCCTGAGTCCCGCGGATTGGGAGTACCAGGGCCTGGAGCCTGATTCGCTAATGGCAAGCAGTTCAGGAGTACCAGGGCCTAGAGCGGAGGAGCGGAGGAGCGGAGGAGCGGAGGACCGGAGGACCGGAGGATCGGAGGACCGGAGGACCGGAGGAGAGCGGAATCCGGCCGACAATTCGCCTGAGTCCCGCGGAAAGGGAGTACCAGGACAAGAAGCGTGATTTAATGATATCCAGCAGTTCAGGAGTACCAGGGCTGGACCGGAGGAGCGGAGGAGCGGAGGAGAGCGGAGGCCCGGCCGGCAATTCGCCTGAGTCCCGCTTAGAGGGACTACCAGGGCCTGAGGCGTGATTTAATGATGTTCAATAATTCAGGAGTACCAGGGCCAGGTGCGGAGGAGCGGACGAGCGGAGGGTTGGATGAGTGGAGGAGCGGAGGAGCGGAGGAGAGCGGAAGCCCGGCCCACTTTTTGCCTTAGTCCCGCGGATTGGGAGTACCAGGGCCTGGAGCCTGATATGCCTATGGCAAGCAGTTCAGGAGTACCAGGGCCCAGAGAGGAGGAGCGGAGGAGCGGAGGAGCGGAGGAGCGGAGGAGCGGAGGTGAGCGGAAGCCCGGCCGAATATTCGCCTAAGTCCCGCTGAAAGGGAGTACCAGGGCCTGGAGCCTGTTTCGCTTATGTCCAGCAGTTCAGGAGTACCAGGGCCAGAGCGGAGGAGCGGAGGAGTGGAGGAGCGGAGGAGCGGAGGAGAGCGGAAGCCCGGCCCACATTTCGCCTGAGTCCCGCGGATTGGGAGTACCAGGGCCTGGAGCCTGATTCGCTTATGGCAAGCAGTTCAGGAGTACCAGGGCCTAGAGCGGAGGAGCGGAGGAGCGGAGGAGCGGAGGAGCGGAGAAGCGGAGGAGAGCGGAAGCCCGGCCGACAATTCGCCTTAGTCCCGCGGAGAGGGAGTACCAGGGCCTGGAGCCTGATTCGCTTATGTCCAGCAGTTCAGGAGTACCAGGGCCAGGAGCGGAGGAGCGGAGGAGCGGGAGAAGCGGTGGAGCGGAGGAGCGGAGGAGAGCTGAAGCCCGGCCAACAATTCGCCTAAATCCCGCGGATTGGGAGTACCAGGGCCTGGAGCCTGATTCGCTTATGTCCAGCAGTTCAGGAGTACCAGGGCCAGGAGCGGAGGAGCGGAGGAGCGGGAGAAGCGGTGGAGCGGTGGAGCGGAGGAGCGGAGGAGAGCTGAAGCCCGGCCAACAATTCGCCTAAGTCCCGCGGATTGGGAGTACCAGGGCCTGGAGCCTGATTCGCTTATGTCCAGCAGTTCAGGAGTACCAGGGCCAGGAGCGGAGGAGCGGAGGAGCGGGAGAAGCGGTGGAGCGGAGGAGCGGAGGAGAGCTGAAGCCCGGCCAACAATTCGCCTAAGTCCCGCGGATTGGGAGTACCAGGGCCTGGAGCCTGATTCGCTTATGTCCAGCAGTTCAGGAGTACCAGGGCCAGGAGCGGAGGAGCGGAGGAGCGGGAGAAGCGGTGGAGCGGAGGAGCGGAGGAGAGCTGAAGCCCGGCCAACAATTCGCCTAAGTCCCGCGGATTGGGAGTACCAGGGCCTGGAGCCTGATTCGCTTATGTCCAGCAGTTCAGGAGTACCAGGGCCAGGAGCGGAGGAGCGGAGGAGCGGGAGAAGCGGTGGAGCGGAGGAGCGGAGGAGAGCTGAAGCCCGGCCAACAATTCGCCTAAATCCCGCGGATTGGGAGTACCAGGGCCTGGAGCCTGATTCGCTTATGTCCAGCAGTTCAGGAGTACCAGGGCCAGGAGCGGATGAGCGGAGGAGCGGGAGAAGCGGTGGAGCGGTGGAGCGGAGGAGCGGAGGAGAGCTGAAGCCCGGCCAACAATTCGCCTTGAGTCCCGCGGAGGAGCGGAGGTGAGCGGAAGCCCGGCCGACAATTAGCCTAAGTCCCGCGGATTGGGAGTACCAGGGCCTGGAGCCTGATTCGCTTATGTCCAGCAGTTCAGGAGTACCAGGGACAGGAGCGGAGGAGCGGAGGAGCGCATGAGAGCGGAATCCCGGCCGACAATTTGCCCAAGTCCCGCGTAGAGGGAGTACCAGGGCCAAGAGCCTGATTCGCTTATGTCCAGCATTTCTGGACTACTAGGGCACGGAGCGGATGAGTGGCGGAGCGGATGAGCGGAAGAACGGAGAAGCGGTGGAGCGGAGGAGCGGAGGAGCGGAGGAGCGGAGGAGTGGAGGAGCGGAGGAGCGGAGGAGAGCGGAATCCCGGCCGACAATTTGCCCAAGTCCCGCGTGGAGGGAGTACCAGGGCCAAGAGCCTGATTCGCTTATGTCCAGCAGTTCTGGACTACTACGGCACGGAGCGGATGAGCGGAAGAACGGAGAAGCGGTGGAGCGGTGGAGCGGTGGAGCGGAGGAGCGGAGGAGCGGAGGAGCGGAGGAGCGGAGAAGAGCGGAATGATGGACCACAATATGCCTAAATCCCTGAGACAGGGAGTACCAGGGCCTGTAGCGTGATTTAATGATGTGCAGCAGTTCAGGAGTACTAGGGACCGGAGCGGATGAGCGGTGGAGCGGAGGAGCGGAGGTGAGCGGAAGCCCGGCCGACAAATCGCGTAAGTCCCGCGGATTGGGAGTACCAGGGCCTGGAGCCTGATTCGCTTATGTCTGGCGGTTGCGGAGGAGCGGAGGAGCAGAGGAGCGGAGAAGCGGACCATTGGGCACACACATGTGAATGACTGGATGAGCTAATGTTTGTTTGGTTGTGGATGCATTTCGGCTAATGCTATTAGCACAGCTATGATGACTTAATGTGTGTATGTGTGTGTCTGTGTGTGTGTGAGTGTCTTTGTATGTGTGTGTGTGTGTGTGTGTGTGTGAAAGGCTCTTTTGGTGGGGGAGGGGGGGTCGCGGACAGGGATTACCATTGGGCACACACATGTGAATGAGTGGATGAGCTAGTGTTTGTTTGGTTGTGGATGCGTTTCGGCTAATGCTATTAGCACATCTATGATGAATTAAGGTGTGTGTGTGTGTGTGTGTGTGTGTGTGTGTGTGTGTGTTTGTTTTTTGTGTCTGTGTGAGTGTGTTCGTGTGTGTATGTGTGAGAGTTTGTTTAGGTGGGGGGGGGGGGTACCAGGGCCCTTCGCGGAGGAGCAGTGGAGCGGAGAAGCAGAGGAATGGAGGAGTGGAGGTAATTTTTCTTTTCTCAAAGGCAGAGGATGGGAAGTTTGGGGGCAGTAGGACGCCTTAGACCGGCCACTGTGAGCCTTCTCCAGATATAGATCCCCCGGACGTATGATTGGAGCTCCCGGACCATTGGGCACACACATGTGAATGAGTGGATGAGCTAATGTTTGTTTGGTAGTGGATGCATTTCGGCTAATGCTATTAGCACAGCTATGATCAGTTAAGGTGTGTTTGTGTGTGTGTGTGTGTGTGTGTGCGCGTGTGTGTGTTTGTGTGTTTTTGTGTGTGTGTGAGTGTGTTTAGGTGGGGGGGGGGTACCAGGGCCCATAGCGGAGGAGCGGTGGAGCTGAGAAGCGGAGGAGCGGAGTAGCGGAGGTATTGTTTCTCCTCTCAGAGGCGGGGAAGCTTGGGAGCTATTAGCACAGCTATGATGACTTAAGGTGTGTGTGTGTGTGTGTGTTTGTGTGTTTGTGTGTTCTTGTGTGTGTGTGTGTGTGTGTGTGTGTGTTTGTGTGTGTGGGGGGGGGGGGGGCGCGGACAGGGGGTAGCTGGGCCTGGAGCGGATGAGCTGTGAAGC
Organism: Fistularia commersonii; assembly: GCF_037954325.1. Classification (NCBI taxonomy): domain Eukaryota; kingdom Metazoa; phylum Chordata; class Actinopteri; order Syngnathiformes; family Fistulariidae; genus Fistularia; species Fistularia commersonii. Next base: position 120,707 of record NW_028234057.1, on the reverse strand, counting down.
GGATGGAGGGCAGAAGCACGTCCCATAATTCTCCTGAGTCCAGCGGATCGGGAGTACCAGGGCCTATAGCGGAGGAGCGGTGGAGCAGAGAAGAGGACCATTGGGCACACACATGTGAATGAGTGGATGAGCTAATGTTTGTTTGGTTGTGGATACGTTTCGGCTAATGCTATTAGCACAGCTATGATGACTTAATGTGTGTATGTGTGTCAGTGTGTGTGTGTGAGTGTCTTTGTGTATGTGTGTGATAGTTTGTTTTGGTGGGGGGGGGGGGGGGGGGTCGCAGACACGGAGTACCAGGGCGCACACATGTGAATGAGTGGATGAGCTAATGTTTGTTTGGTTGTGGATGCGTTTCGGCTAAAGCTATTAGCACAGCTATGAAGACTTAAGGTGTGTGTATGTGTGTATGTGTGTGTCTGTGTGTGTATGTGTGTGTGAGAGGCTCTTTTGGTGGGTGGGGGGGGGTCGCGGACAGGGAGTACCATTGGGCACACACATGTGAATGAGTGGATGAGCGAATGTTTCTTTGGTTGTGGATGCGTTTCGGCTAATACTATTAGCACAGCTCTGATGAGTTAAGATGTGTGTGTATGTGTGTTTGTGTGTTTGTGTGTTTTTGTGTGTGTGTGAGTGATTTTGTTTGAGAGTTTGTTTAGGTAGAGGGGGGGGGAGTACCAGGGCCCATAGCCGAGGAGCGGTGGAGC
>NW_028234057.1:35000-117500 GCF_037954325.1 Fistularia commersonii | reverse complement strand
ACGGAGTACCAGGGCGCACACATGTGAATGAGTGGATGAGCTAATGTTTGTTTGGTTGTGGATGCGTTTCGGCTAAAGCTATTAGCACAGCTATGAAGACTTAAGGTGTGTGTATGTGTGTATGTGTGTGTCTGTGTGTGTGTGAGTGTCTTTGTGTGTGTGTGTGTGTGTGTGAGAGGCTCTTTTGGTGGGGGGGGGGGGGGGGGGTCGCGGACAGGGAGTACCATTGGGCACACACATGTGAATGAGTGGATGAGCGAATGTTTGTTTGGTTGTGGATGCGTTTCGGCTAATGCTATTAGCACAGCTATGATGAGTTAAGGTGTGTGTATGTGTGTTTGTGTGTTTGTGTGTTTTTGTGTGTGTGTGAGTGATTTTGTGTGAGAGTTTGTTGAGGTGGGGGGGGGGGGGGAGTACCAGGGCCCATGGCGGAGGAGCGGTGGAGCTGAGAAGCGGAGGAGCAGAGGAGCGAAGGTAATGTTTCTTCTCTCAGAGGCGGAGCAGCTTGGGGGCAGCAGAACCCCTTAGACGGGCTAATGTGAGCATTCTCCGGACATAGATCCCCCGAACGTATGATTGGAGCTCCCGGACCACTGGGCACAGACATGTGAATGAGTGGATGAGCTAATGTTTGTTTGGTTGTGGATGTGTTTCGGCTAATGCTATTAGCACAGCTATGATGAGTAAAGGTGTGTGTGTGTGTGGGTGTGTGTGTGTTTGTTTGTTTTTGTGTCTTTGTGAGTGTGTTCGTGTGTGTATGTGTGAGAGTTTGTTTAGGTGGGGCGGGGGGTACCAGGGCCCATCGCGGAGGAGCGGTGGAGCGGAGAAGCGGAGGAATGGAGGAGCGGAGGTAATGTTTCTCTTCTCAAAGGCAGAGGATGGGAAGTTTGGGTGCAGTAGGACGCCTTAGACCGGCCACTGTGAGCCTTCTCCAGATATAGATCCCCCGGATGTATGATTGGAGCTCTCGGACCATTGGGCACACACATGTGAATGAGTGGATGAGCTAATGTTTGTTTGGTAGTGGATGCGTTTCGGCTAATGCTATTAGCACAGCTATGATGAGTTAAGGTGTGTTTGTGTGTGTGTGTGTGTGTGTGTTTGTGTGTGTGTGTGTGTGTGTGTGTGTGTGTGCGCGTGTGTGTGTTTATGTGTTTTTGTGTGTGTGTAAGTGTGTTTAGGTGGGGGGGGGGGGGGTACCAGGGCCAATAGCGGAGGAGCGGTGGAGCGGAGAAGCGGAGGAGCAGAGGAGCGGAGGTAATGTTTCTTCTCTCAGAGGTGGGGAAGCTTGGGGGCAGAAGAACCCCATAGACGGCCTAATGTGAGTCTTCTCTGGAGATAGTTCCCCCAGACGTATGACCGGAGCTCCCAGACCTCTGGGCACATACATGTGAATGAGTAGATGAGCTAATGTTTGTTTGGTTGTGGATGCGTTTCGGCTAATGGTATTAGCACAGCTATGCTGACTTAATGTGTGTATGTGTGTCAGTGTGTGTGTGTGTGTGAGTGTTTTTGTGTATGTGTGTGATAGTTTGTTTTGGTGGTGGTGGGGGGAGGGGGCGGACACGGAGTACCAGAGCGCACACATGTGAATGAGTGGATGAGCTAATGTTTGTTTGGTTGTGGATGCGTTTCGGCTAAAGCTATTAGCACAGCTATGAAGACTTAAGGTGTGTGTATGGCTGTGTCTGTGTGCGTGTGAGTGTCTTTGTTTGTGTGTGTGTGTGTGAGAGGCTCTTTTGGTGGGGGGGGGGTCGCGGACAGGGAGTACCATTGGGCACACACATGTGAATGAGTGGATGAGCGAATGTTTGTTTGGTTGTGGATGCGTTTCGGCTTATGCTATTAGCACAGCTATGATGAGTTAAGGTGTGTGTGTATGTGTGTTTGTGTGTTTGTGTGTTTTTGTGTGTGTGTGAGTGATTTTGTGTGAGAGTTTGTTTAGGTAGGGGGGGGTGGGGGGGGGAGTACCAGGGCCCATAGCGGAGGAGCGGTGGAGCTGAGAAGCAGAGGAACAGAGGAGCGGTGGTAATGTTTCTTCTCTCAGAGGCGGAGCATTTTGGGGGCAGCAGAACCCCTTAGACGGGCTAATGTGAGCATTCTCCGGACATAGATCCCCCGAACGTATGATTGGAGCTCCCGGACCACTGGGCACACACATGTGAATGAGTGGATGAGCTAATGTTTGTTTGGTTGTGGATGCGTTTCGGCTAATGCTATTAGCACAGCTATGATGAGTTAAGGTGCGTTTGTGTGTGTGTGTGTGTGTGTGTGTGTGTGTGAGTGTCTTTGTGTGTGTTTGTGTGTTTTTGTGTGTGTGTGAGTGTGTTTAGGTGGGGGGGGGGGTACCAGGGCCAATAGCGGAGGAGCGGTGGAGCTGAGAAGCGGAGGAGCAGAGGAGCGGAGGTAATGTTTCTTCTCTCAGAGGCGGGGAAGCTTGGGGGCAGAAGAACCCCTTAGACGGCCTAATGTGAGCCTTCTCTGGAGATAACTCCCCCAGACGTATGACCGGAGCTCCCAGACCTCTGGTCACATACATGTGAATGAGTGGATAAGCTAATGTTTCTGTGGTTGTGGATGCGTTTCGGTTAATGCTTTTAGCACAGCTATGATGACTTAAGGTGTGTATGTGTGTCTGTGTGTGTGTGTGTGTGAGTGTCTTTGTGTATGTGTGTGATAGTTTCTTTTGGTGGGGGGGGGGTCGCGGACAGGGAGTACCTGGGCACACACATGTGAATGAGTGGATGAGCTAATGTTTGTTTGGTTGTTGATGCGTTTCGGCTAATGCTATTTGCACAGCTATGATGAATTAAGGTGTGTGTGTATGTGTGTGTGTGACTGTTTGTGTGTTTTTGTGTGTGTGTGAGTGATTTTGTGTGAGAGTTTGTTTAGGTGGGGGGGGGGGAGTACCAGGGCCCGTAGCGGAGGAGCGGTGGAGCTGAGAAGCGGAGGAGCAGAGGAGCGGAGGTAATGTTTCTTCTCTCAGAGGCGGGGAAGCTTGGGGGCAGAAGAACCTCTTAGACGGGCTAATGGGAGCATTCTCCGGACATAGATCCCCCGGTCGTATGATTGGAGCTGCCGGACCATTGGGCACACACATGTGAATGAGTGGATGAGCTAATGTTTGTTTGGTTGTGGATGCGTTTCGGCTAATGCTACTAGCACAGCTAAGATGAGTTAAGGTGTCTGTGTGTGTGTGTGTGTGTGTGTGTGTGTGTGTGTGTGTGTGTGTGAGTTTGTTTAGGTGGGGGGGGGGTCGCGGACAGGGTGTACCAGGGCCTCGAGCAGATGAGCTGAGGAGCGGAGGAGGGCAGATGCCCGGCCTTGATTCGCTTATGTCCAGCGGTTCGGGAATTCCAGGGCCCAAAGCGGAGGAGTGGTGGAGCTGAGAAGCGGAGGAGCGGAGGAGCGGAGTAGCGGAGGTATAGTTTCTCCTCTCAGAGGCGGGGAAGCTTGGGGGCAGCAGATCCCCTTAGACGGGCTAATGTGAGCATTCTCCAGACATAGATCCCCCGAACGTATGATTGGAGCTCCCGGACCATTGGGCACACACATGTGAATGAGTGGATGACCTAATGTTTGTTTGGTTGTGGATGCGTTTTGGCTAATGCTATTAGCACATCTTTGATGAGTTAAGGTGTGTGTGTGTGTGTGTGTGTGTGTCTGTGTGTGTGTGTGTTTGTTTGTTTTTTGTGTCTGTGTGAGTGTGTTCGTGTGTGTATGTGTCAGAGTTTGTTTAGGTGGGGGGGGGGGGGTACCAGGGCCCATCGCGGAGGAGCGGTGGAGCGGAGAAGCGGAGGAATGGAGGAGTAGAGGCAATTTTTCTCTTCTCAAAGGCAGAGGATGGGAAGTTTGGGGGCAGTAGGACGCCTTAGACCGGCCACTGTGAGCCTTTTCCAGATATAGATCCCCCGGACGTATGATTGGTCTCCCGGACCATTGGGCACACACATGTGAATGAGTGGATGAGCTAATGTTTGTTTGGTAGTGGATGCATTTCGGCTAATGCTATTAGCACAGCTATGATGAGTTAAGGTGTGTTTGTGTGTGTGTGTGTGTGTGTGTTGTGTGTGTGTGTGTGTGTGTGTGTGTGTGTGTGCGCGTGTGTGTGCGCGTGTGTTTTTGTGTGTGTGTGAGTGTGTTTAGGTGGGGGGGGGGGGGTACCAGGGCCCATAGCGGAGGAGCGGTGGAGCTGAGAAGCGGAGGAGCGGAGTAGCGGAGGTATTGTTTCTCCTCTCAGAGGCGGGGAAGCTTGGGAGCTATTAGCACAGCTATGATGACTTAAGGTGTGTGTGTGTGTGTGTGTTTGTGTGTTTCTTTGTTTGTGTGTTCTTGTGTGTGTGTGTGTGTGTTTGTTTGTGCGTTTGTGTATATGTGTGTGACAGTTTGTTTAGGTGGGGGGGGGCGCGGACAGGGGGTAGCTGGGCCTGGAGCGGATGAGCTGTGAAGCGGATGGAGGGCAGAAGCACGTCCCATAATTCTCCTGAGTCCGGCGGATCAGGAGTACCAGGGCCTATAGCGGAGGAGCGGTGGAGCGGAGAAGCGGACCATTGGGCACATACATGTGAATGAGTGGATGAGCTAATGTTTGTTTGGATGTGGATGCGTTTCGGCTAATGCTATTAGCACAGCTATGATGACTTAATGTGTGTATGTGTGTCAGTGTGTGTGTGTGTGTGAGTGTCTTTGTGTAAGTGTGTGATAGTTTGTTTTGGTGGGGGGGGGGGGGGGTCGCGGACACGGAGTAGTAGGGCGCACACATGTGTGTGCCCAATGGTCCGGGAGCTCCAATCATACATCCGGGGGATCTATATCTGGAGAAGGTTCACAGTGGCCGGTCTAAGGCGTCCTACTGCACCCAAACTTCCCATCCTCTGCCTTTGAGAAGAGAAACATTACCTCCGCTCCTCCATTCCTCCGCTTCTCCGCTCCACCGCTCCACCGCTCCTCCGCGATGGGCCCTGGTACCCCCCCCCCCACCTAAACAAACTCTCACACATACACACACGAACAAACTCACACAGACACAAAAACAAACAAACACACACACACACACACACACACACACACCTTAACTCATCATAGCTGTGCTAATAGCATTAGCCGAGACGCATCCACAACCAAACAAACATTAGCTCATCCTGAGTCCGGCGGATCAGGAGTACCAGGGCCTATAGCGGAGGAGCGGTGGAGCGGAGAAGCGGACCATTGGGCACATACATGTGAATGAGTTGATGAGCTAATGTTTGTTTGGATGTGGCTGCGTTTCGGCTAATGCTATTAGCACAGCTATGATGACTTAATGTGTGTATGTGTGTCAGTGTGTGTGTGTGTGTGAGTGTCTTTGTGTATGTGTGTGATAGTTTGTTTTGGTGGGGGGGGGGGTCGCGGACACGGAGTAGCAGGGCGCACACATGTGAATGAGTGGATGAGCTAATGTTTGTTTGGTTGTGGATGCGTTTCGGCTAATGCTGTTAGCACAGCTATGATGACTTAATGTGTGTATGTGTGTCAGTGTGTGTGTGTGTGTGAGTGTCTTTGTGTATGTGTGTGATAGTTTGTTTTGGTGGGGGGGGGGGGGGGGGGGGGCGGACACGGAGTACCAGGGCGCACACATGTGAATGAGTGGATGAGCTAATGTTTGTTTGGTTGTGGATGCGTTTCGGCTAAAGCTATTAGCACAGCTATGAAGACTTAAGGTGTGTGTATGTGTGTATGTTTGTGTCTGTTTGTGTGTCTTTGTGTGTGTGTGTGTGTGTGTGAGAGGCTCTTTTGGTGGGGGGGGGGTCGCGGACAGGGACTACCATTGGGCACACACATGTGAATGAGTGGATGAGCGAATGTTTGTTTGGTTGCGGATGCGTTTCGGCTAATTCTATTAGCACAGCTATGATGAGTTAAGGTGTGTGTGTATGTGTGTTTGTGTGTTTTTGTGTGTGTGTGAGTGATTTTGTGTGAGAGTTTGTTTAGGTAGGGGGGGGGGGGGGGGGAGTACCAGGGCCCATAGCGGAGGAGCGGTGGAGCTGAGAAGCGGAGGAGCAGAGGAGCGAAGGTAATGTTTCTTCTCTCAGAGGCGGAGCAGCTTGGGGGCAGCAGAACCCCTTAGACGGGCTAATGTGAGCATTCTCCGGACATAGATCCCCCGAACGTATGATTGGAGCTCCCGGACCACTGGGCACACACATGTGAATGAGTGGATGAGCTAATGTTTGTTTGGTTGTGGATGCGTCTCGGCTAATGCTATGAGCACAGCTATGATGAGTTAAGGTGTGTGTGTGTGTGTTTGTTTGTTTTTGTGTCTGTGTGAGTTTGTTCGTGTGTGTATGTGTGAGAGTTTGTTTAGGTGGGGGGGGGGGTACCAGGGCCCATCGCGGAGGAGCGGTGGAGCGGAGAAGCGGAGGAATGGAGGAGCGGAGGTAATGTTTCTCTTCTCAAAGGCAGAGGATGGGAAGTTTGGGTGCAGTAGGACGCCTTAGACCGGCCACTGTGAGCCTTCTCCAGATATAGATCCCCCGGATGTATGATTGGAGCTCCCGGACCATTGGGCACACACATGTGAATGAGTGGATGAGCTAATGTTTGTTTGGTAGTGGATGCGTTTCGGCTAATGCTATTAGCACAGCTATGATGAGTTAAGGTGCGTCTGTGTGTGTGTGTGTGTGTGTGTGAGTGTCTTTGTGTGTGTTTGTGTGTTTTTGTGTGTGTGTGAGTGTGTTTAGGTGGGGGGGGGGTACCAGGGCCAATAGCGGAGGAGCGGTGGAGCTGAGAAGCGGAGGAGCAGAGGAGCGGAGGTAATGTTTCTTCTCTCAGAGGCGGGGAAGCTTGGGGGCAGAAGAACCCCTTAGACGGGCTAATTTGAGCCTTCTCTGGAGATAGCTCCCCCAGACGTATGACCGAAGCTCCCAGACCTCTGGGCACATACATGTGAATGAGTGGATGAGCTAGTGTTTGTGGTTGTGGATGCGCTTCGGCTAATGCTTTTAGCACAGCTATGATGACTTAAGGTGTGTATGCGTGTCTGTGTGTGTGTGTGTGTGAGTGTCTTTGTGTATGTGTGTGATAGTTTCTTTTGGTGGGGGGGGGTCGCGGACAGGGAGTACCAGGGCACACACATGTGAATGAGTGGATGAGCTAATGTTTGTTTGGTTGTGGATGCGTTTTGGCTAATGCTATTAGCACAGCTATGAAGACTTAAAGTGTGTGTATGTGTGTATGTGTGTGTCTGTGTGTGTGTGTGAGTGTCTTTGTGTGTGTGTGTGTGTGTGAGAGGCTCTTTTGGTGGGGGGGGGGTGTCGCGGACAGGGAGTACCAGGGCCAAGAGCGGATGAGCCGAGGAGCGGAGGAAGGCAGAAGCTCGGCCCGTGATTCGCTTATGTCCAGCGGTTCGGGAATTCCAGGGCCCAAAGCAGAGGAGCAGTGGAGCTGAGAAGCGGAGGAGCGGAGGTGATGTTTATTCTCTCAGAGGCAGGGAAGCTTGGGGGTAGCAGAACCCCTTAGATGGGCTAATGTGAGCATTCTCCAGACATAGATCCTCCGGTCGTATGATTGGAGCTGCCGGACCATTGGGCACACACATGTGAATGAGTGGATGAGCTAATGTTTGTTTGGTTGTGGATGCGTTTCGGCTAATGCTATTAGCACAGCTATGATCAGTTAAGGTCTGTGTGTATGTGTGTGTGTGTTTGGGTGTGTGTGTGTGTCTGTGTGTGTGTGTGAGAGTTTGTTTAGGTGGGGGGGGTTGCGGACAGGGAGTACCAAGGCCTCGAGCGGATGAGCTGAGGAGCAGAGCAGGGCAGAAGCCCGGCCCGTGATTCCCTTATATCCAGCGGTTCGGGAGTTCCAGGGCCCAAAGCGGAAAGGCGGAGGAGTGGAGAAGCGGAGGAGTGGAGGAGAGCAGAAGCACGTCACGCAATTCTCCTGAGTTCGCAGGATCAGGAGTACCAGGGCCCATAGCGGAGGAGCGGAGGTGTTGAGAAGCGGAGGAGCAGAGGAGCGATATTATATTTCTCTTCTCAAAGGCGGGGAAGCTTGGGGGCAGCAGGATCCCTTAGACCGGCCAATGTGTGCCTTCTCCGAACATAGATGCCCCGGACGTATGCCCGGAGCTCCCAGACCTCTGGGCACATACATGTGAATGAGTGGATGAGCTAATGTTTGTTTGGTTGTGGATGCGTTTCGGCTAATGCTATCAGCACAGCTATGATGACTTAAGGTGTGTGTGTGTGTGTGTTTTTGTGTGTTTGTGTGTTCTTGTGTGTGTGTGTGTGTGTGTGTGTGTGTGTTTGTGTGTGTGTGTGTGCGTTTGTGTATATGTGTGTGACAGTTTGTTTAGGTGGGGGGGGGGCGCGGACAGGGGGTTAGGGTTAGGGTTAGGGTTAGGGTTAGGGTTAACAAGGCCCATAGCAGAGGAACGGTGAAGCGGAGAAGCAGAGGAGCGGAGGAGCGATGGTAATGTTTCTCTTCTCAAACGCAGAGGAGGGGAAGTTTGGGGGCAGCAGGGCGCCTTAGACTGGCCAATGTGAGCCTTCTCTAGGACATAGGTCCCCCGGACGGATGATTCGAGCTCCCGGACCATTGGGCACACACATGTGCATGAGTGGATGAGCTAATGTTTTCTTTGATTTGAGATAGGTGATCTCATTAGTTTTATTTGAGTTTACATTCTAGTATACATATGTGGTATTTGTATCTACTCTCAGGAAATGTATGGCACTTTATGACAAGGTTTGGGACTTGTTTTAGTTTTTCGCGACTGTTCAGCTAACTTGACGTTAACTTCTACATCAGTGTTTTCTTTTTTGGTATAGCGCTGCTGGCGGGAATTTTCCCTCACTCTGTACTGTACATGTCCCATGGCTAACCGATGTTGATTCCCGGAGCTGTGAAGAAGAAAATAAAAGACGATTCAAACAAGGCAAACTTGTGAATTCCTTCCGAAACATGGAAAACGAAGAAGCTGCAAACTTAAACGCAACAGGTTATGGGCCCAGGCTACGAACAAAAGGAGGAAGATGGCAACGTTTGGTTGCCGATGGAGACGAAAACAACTACGAGCTTTGGGAAGTAAAGTTTCTGGGACACATGCGACTTGAAGGTTTGAAAGAGACAATTCTTTCAACTGTTGAGCCCGACCCAGGTAAAAATGCAGAATGCTACGCTGAGCTTATCCAGTTCCTCGATGATAAAAGTCTATCATTGGTAATGAGGGAAGCCGCAGATGACGGTCGAAAAGCTTTGAAAATATTACGGGATCATTCTGCCAGCCAGGGTAAGCCCAGAATTATTTCCCTGTACAGCGAACTATGCTCACTCAAGAAGGAACCCGACGAAACAATAACAGATTACATTATCAGAGCAGAAAAGGCAGTCACCGCTCCGAGAAACACAAAACAGGTGATAAGTGATGAGCTGATGATCGCTATGGTTATGAAAGGGCTTCCAGAACCATACAAGCCCTTCGTCATTCATGTAACTCAGAGCAGTTAAGAAATGACGTTTATTCAGTTCAAGAGTAAACTAAGAAGTTATGAAGAGACTGAAAAGTTTGACAGCAAAACCAAATCAGACAATGTCATGAAAGTGGACATGTCAACCGTGATCTGCTATGGATGTGGAAACCGTGGCCATATGGCAAAAGCTTGTCACCAAAAATCAGGGCCAAAATGGTGCAGCTATCACAGAAGCGCAACCCACACCGATGAGACATGCAGAAGAAAATCCAAGCCCAAAGAAGACTCGGTCAAACAAAACACAGACATCCAAGACAAAGATAAGGAAGATGAGCAAACTTTTGTATTCAAGGTCAGTCAAAAAGTCCCTCCGGAAAATATCAGAAAAAATGGACTGATGGTAGACTGTGGCGCTACATCACACATCATAACACAAGAAGACAAATTCACAAGATTTGATGAGTTTTTCAACCCAAACAAACATTACATGGAGCTAGCAGACGGGACCAGAAGAAACAAAGTGGCACTAAAAAGAGGTGATGCAGAAGTGTTACTCCAGGACATTGAAGGAAAACCTGTCCTGGTAACCTTAAGGGGAGCCTTATTCATCCCATCATATCCTCAGGACTTCATATCGGTGAAGGCAGCCACAGCTGATGGAGCCAGCGTGATATTCAAAGAAGGAGAGAACAGATTCATAACCAAAGAAGGAACAATTTTCAGCATTGAGGAATGTGACAGACTCTACTACATAAGAACGGTAAATTATCAACAACTTTATGATGATACAGTAAATGACATGATGTCCAGGGATAAAGTAAACTGAACTTGTGATGTCAAAACATGGCATGAGATTATGAGACACCGCAATGTAAAAGATGTATTAAAATGACCAAACTTAGTCGAGGGTATGAAGATTACAGGTCAGACCAAGGTAGACTGTAACGTATGCACAGAGGGAAAATCCACAAATAGCAGAAACAGGCAAGCTGATGCAAAAGCTGATGCACCCCTAAAAATGGTACACGCTGACTTATCAGGCCCGATTGAACCAGCTGGTCAAGAAGGGCATAAGTATGTCATTTCATTCACAGATGATTATTCAGGGGCAGTATTTGTATATTTTCTCAAATACAAGAGTGAAGCTACATTAGCAACAGAGAAGTTCCTTGCTGACAGTGCAGCGTATGGTCGTGTCAAATGTATCAGGTCAGACAACGGGACTGAATTCACAGGAAATGCTTTTCAATCTCTTCTAAGGGAGAAAGGCATAAGACATGAAACATCATCCCCATACTCTCCCCATCAAAATGGGACAGCAGAAAGATAATGGAGGACCCTTTTTGAAATGGCAAGGTGTATGCTAATAGAAAAAGGATTACCAAAGGTTTTGTGGCCTTATGCTGTCCAGACCGCTGCCCATATTCGAAATAGATGTTACAATGACAGACTCGAAAATACCCCATACTTCATGTTAACAGGGAGAAAGCCAAATCTCTCAAAAATGTGGATATTCGGAACTGAGTGTTCTGCATACAAACATGACACTAAGAAATTAGATCCCAGATGTGAAAGAGGAATATTTGTGGGATACAGTAAGAAAAGCCCTTCATACCTGGTCTATAATCCACTTACAGAAAAAGTGGCAAAACAGAGACTGGTGAAATTGATCAAAAAGGGAAGAATTGAACAACAAACACAAACTGATGATTATGAGACAGAAATCCAGGGATATGAAGGCACAGAATCTACAGATGAAACCAGTATTGCTGTGTCACAAAGTGAAAATAAAACAGACAACCATATACAAAATGAGGATGAGAGTACTAACGCAGATGTGTCACATGACGAAGAAACAGCAGAAAATGTCCAAAATGAAAAAGAGACGAGGTCAGACATAAAACCCAGATATAATCAAACCAGTCGCTATCCTAGACGAAAAAGGGTCGTTCCAAGGTATTTAGAGGATGATCAGACAGACTATATTAACAATGATAAAAATCATACAACTATTGATTACTGTTACAGGACTGTGTGCGGAGTCCCACAGAATTATAGTGAAGCACTGAAGTCACCACTGGCACCCGGGTGGAATTGTGCCATGAGGGAAGAGATTGACTCGATTAAATAGAATGACACATTTGAACTGACAACTTTACCTGAAGGGAGAAAAGTAATTGGAGGAAAATGGGTATTTGCCCTTAAAGAAAATGCTGAAGGAGGACAAATATTTAAGGCCAGATATGTAGCTAAGGGTTACAATCAAACAGAAGCCATAGACTACTATGGAACTTTTGCACCGACAGCTAACATTACATCAGTGCGGGCACTAATGCAGATAGCCGTACAAAATAACCTCATTGTCCATCAAATGGATGTTAAGACGGCATATTTACATGCTCCTATACATGAGGAGATTTTCTTGGAACAACCAGAAGGGTTTGAAATGATGTCAGAAACAGGAGAGAAACTAGTGTATAGATTAAAGAAATCTCTTTATGGCCTGAAACAATCAGGAAGAAACTGGTATGAACTCCTTAATGACCATTTAGAACAGGACAACTTTGTGAGAAATCTCTCTGACCACTGTGTGTACAGAAAACAGACAGAAAATGGTGACACAATCATTGTAATAATTTGGGTAGATGATTTAATTATTGCAGCAAGCAGCAATGATGCACTCAGCACATTTAAACAGAACATGAAATTCAAGTTCAACATGAAAGACCTGGGGAAACTATCATATTTTTTGGGCATACAATTTGAACAAAAGGGGGATGAAATCAAAATGAACCAGACAAAGTACATCCTAAAAATGCTAGAGAGATTTGGAATGTCAGAATGTAAAGCAAGATCTACTCCAAGTGAGCAAAAATTAGAGGGCATCCCTGTAGCTGATGAAAATGAGCAAAGTGAACCTGTCGACCCCAAAGAATATCGTGAGATTGTAGGCAGTCTTATTTATGCCATGACTTGCACCAGACCTGATATCAGCTGGATAGTGAGCAAACTATCACAGAATCTGGCAATGGCAAAAGTAAAAAATGTAGTAGCTCCAAAACATGTTCTGAGGTTTTTGAAGGGGACAGCTGATTATGAACTAAGTTTCAAGACAAATAAGGAGGATTTGAACCTGATAGCTTACAGTGATTCAGACTGGGCATCATCTGTAGAAGACAGACGTAGCACTACAGGCTACTGTTTCAGTTTAACAAAACAAGGCCCAGCCATTGCATGGAAGTCAAGGAAACAGCCCACAGTGGCCCTGTCAACATGTGAGGCTGAATACATCGGCTGAGCCACCACCGCACAAGAAAACATGTACCTGTCTCAACTGTTAAACGGTATGGACAACAAAATGTACAGTTGCACAACAATCTACGGAGACAATCAGGGGGCCATCGCACTGAGTAAGAATCCTGTAAACAGACAAAGGTCAAAACACATTGATGTAAAATATCATTTCATTCGTGAAGCACTCAGTGAGGGTTAAATAAATCTTATCTATTGTCCATCAGAGGACATGTTGGCAGACATCTTGACAAACTCATGACAAAGGTAACAATAGAAAAATTCAAAAAGTGGTTCTTTGGAAATTAAAATGTCCAAAGTTTTTTTTTGGATGTTGAGATCAAGAGGGGGTGTTGAAATAGGTGATCTCATTAGTTTTATTTGAGTTTACATTCTAGTATACATATGTTGTATTTGTATCTACTCTCAGGAAATGCATGGCACTTTATGACAAGGTTTGGGACTTGTTTTAGTTTTTCGCGACTGTTCAGCTAACTTGACGTTAACTTCTACGTCAGTGTTTTTTTTTTGGTATAGCGGTGCTGGCGGGAATTTTTCCCTCACTCTGTACTGTACATGTCCCATGGCTAACCGATGTTGATTCCCGGAGCTGTGAAGAAGAAAATAAAAGACGATTCAAACAAGGCAAACTTGTGAATTCCTTCCGAAACATGGAAAACGAAGAAGCTGCGAACTTAAACGCAACAGTTTGGTTGTGGATGCGTTTCGGCTAATGCTATTAGCACAGCTATGATGAGTTAAGGTGTGTTTGTGTGTGTGTGTGTGTGTGTGTGTGTCTGTGTGTGTGTGTGTGTGCGTGTGTGTGAGTGTGAATTTGTTTAGGTGGGGGGGGGTCGCGGACAGGGAGTACCGGGGCCTCGAGCGGATGAGCTGAGGAGCGGAGGAGGGCAGAAGCCTGGCCCGTGATTCGCTTATGTCCAGCGGTTCGGGAATTCCAGGGCCCAAAGCGGAGGAGCGATGGAGCTGAGAAGCGGAGGAGCGGAGGTAATGTTTCTCCTCTCAGAGGCGGGGAAGTTTGGGGGCAGAAGAACCCCTTAGACTGGCTAATGTGAGCATACTCCGGACATAGATCCCCCGGACGTATGATTGGAGCTCTCGGACCATTGGGCACACACATGTGAATGAGTGGATGAGCTAATGTTTGTTTGGTTGTGGATGCGTTTCGGCTAATGCTATTAGCACAGCTATGATGAGTTAAGGTGTGTGTATGTGTGTGTGTGTGTGTGTGTGTTTGTGTGTTTTTGTGTGTGTGTGAGTGTGTTTGTGTGTGTATGTGTGAGAGTTTGTTTAGGTGGGGGGGGGGAGTACCAGAGCCCATACAGGAGGAGCGGTGGAGCTGAGAAGCGGAGGTAATTTTTCTCCTCTCAGAGGCGGGGAAGCTTGGGGGCAGAAGAACCCCTTAGACCGGCCAATGTGAGCCTTCTTCGGACATAGATCACCCGGACGTATGACTGGAGCTCCCGTACCTCTAGGCACACACATATGTGAATGAGTGGATGAGCTAATGTTTGTTTTGTTGTGGATACGTTTTGGCCAATGCTATTAGCACAGCTATGATGAGTTCAGGTGTGTGTGTGTGTGTTTGTGTGTTTGTCTGTGTGTGTGTGTGTGTGTGTGTGTGTGTGTGTGTGTGTGTGTGTGTGTTTATCTGCGTGTGAGAGTTTGTTTTGGTGGGTGGGGGGGGGGGGGGGTGTTCCCGCGGACAGGGAGTACCAGGGCCTGGAGCGGATGAGGTGAGGAGCGGAGGAGGGCAGAAGCCCGGACCGTGATTCGCTTATGTTCAGCGGTTCGGGAGTTCCAGGGCCCAAAGCGGAGAAGCGGAGGACAGCAAAAGCCCTGTCCGCAATTCACCTGAGTCTGGCGGATCGGTAGTACCTGGTTCCGCAGCGGAGGAGCGGAGGAGCGGAGGAGCGGAGCAAAGCGGAAGACCGTCTTAATAACAAGGAAATTACAGATGAGGCTATAATTTCCACAGAAATCTTTAAATTCTATCGCCACCTATACACTTCGACATTGTCAAAAAGCGATTGTGACTCCTTTCCAACAAATATTCCTCAACATATCCCAAAAATAAACAACAACAAACAATATATGTTTGTTTTGTATATGTTTATATATAATCAACAAAAAATATACAGTTTGATATCTGAGATTCCTTGTGAGTCGCCAACTTAATTACATGTTGTACTCCCCTTGCAATCTTTTTTTCGTTTTAATTTTTTATTAGTCTATCTATTGATTTAATTATTTCATTTTAATTTCTTTTTTTGTCTAGCACTGTAAATTTCTCACAAACCGTTAACACTATTAACTTCTGATTCCATACAGAACGAATGTCCTTATGTCCTTTGCTTCCTCATGCCTGGTTGTTTCATTCACATTCAGTTCTACCTTGCCATGTTTATTTGTACATTTGTATAGTTGTGTGTACTATTTATGTTCAATTCAAAAAAAAAAAAAAAAGAATGAGAGGCTGAGAAAATCTCCATGTCTCTCTCTCCCCCCCCCTTAATGCCGCCCCCCCCCCTTCCTCACGGCGGCCGACGCAACGCGATTCTCGCCGTTGTTGTGGAAGTAGGGAAAAGGATTCCCCGCGTCGGTGCGAGCGATGCGTTTCAAGGCGTATTGCATGTGTGTATGGGGGGGGGGGGTCTACAGGACACCGCAGACCGGCAATGGTGCACCTTCTCCGGACATCGATCACCGAAACGTCGGCGTGGAGCTCCCGGAGCAGCCGGCGTGTACATGTGAATGAATGGAGGAGCTAATGTGTGTGGGGTGGTGGTGGTGGTGGGGGGGGGGGGGGCGTTTCGGCTAATGCTATCAGCACAGCTATGATTATCCCCAGAACGTTGAGAACGAGCTCCCGGAACTCCAGACATGCGTATATAAAAGAGTGGAATTAAGGTGTGTGTGAGTGTGTGTGTGTGTGTGTGTGTGTGTGTGTGTGTGTGTGTGTGTGTGTGTGTGTGTGTGTGTATGTGTGTGTGTGTGTGTGTGTATGTGTGGGACAGAAATAATGTCGGGGACAGAAATTGTTATTAGCCTGCTGGCAGATGACACAACCTTAGTTTTGAAAAATGAACATCGAGTCCCAATAAGCGTTGAAAAAATTAAAACATTCTACAAGGCTTCAGGATTGTCATTAAACTTAAAGAAATGCAAACTTCTTGAGCTGCATGACTCACCACTAAAGGAAATCAGCAATGTTCCTATCAAATCAGAAATAAAATACTTGAGCATTTTCCTATCTAAGGACCAAAAGTTAAATCAGTCCAGGAACATTGAATCTAAACTGAATCAAAGTAAAGCTAAATTGAATATATGGCTCCAAAGAGATTTATCAATATTAGGCCCGATATATTTGACTAAAATGGAATGTTTATCCAGATGTATATACCCAGTGTATTCCAATGCTGCTCCAAATCAACTCATAAAATCTATTAACCAAATAAATTTCAACTTTATCTGGAGGAACAAACCACACCATCTAAAAAAATCACATATGGGGAAAGAAACAAGTGACGGAGGGCTGAAAGTGATAGAGTTGGACTGCCTGAATGGGACATTGAAGGTGAACTGGTTGAAATCCTGGATCAAACATCATCATTTTTTCTGGTATTGTACTCCAAACTACTTATTCAACATAGTCGGCAGCCTAAGTCTTCTACTTATCTCTGACTTGGATATCAACAAGATTCCTGTCCAATTTTCAGAGTTCCATAAACAAATACTATTATACTGGAAAATGATATATGTACACAATTTCTCACCACACAGTACAATAATTTGGAACAATCGATATGTACTGCATGGCAACAAACCTCTGTTTTACAAGGAATGCTTTGAGAAAGGTATATGGTCAATAATTGACTTGATGGATGACAATGGCAGTCGTCTAGACTATGAACAGTTCTGTACTACACACAGATTTAAGCCTCCCATATTAGAGTTGATAAAGTTACGAAACGCACTGCCTCGACAATTTGTATTCCTGACCAAAAATATAATGACGCACCAAACCGTACAACCACAGTTACCCCGACTATCACTCCAGGGAATCTCAATTCCGGACAGAAAGTGCACCAACTCCTTTATTAGGACATGTTTCACAGGAAACTTATTCCCTGGACGTCAAAACAAAAATAATATTTGAAATGAATTTGATAAGGAATCGATTGCCACGCTGCGAACTATGTATCTGACTCTACCCATACCCCCCAAGGCACAAAGAAACCCACTTCTAAATTATGAATGACATCTACCCATCTAAGGAATTATTGAGGGTACGCTTTACTTTTGAAGATAATATTTGTACATTTTGTGAAGACAACATTGAAACCACTGACCATATATTTTTTCTCATTCTCATTCCATCATCACCAGTTTCCCTCTCAAAAGATGATATCACATTTGGTTTACTTATAAGCAACATAACAGATGAACTCCGTGTCAATGTTCTTTTAGGCCTGGCCAAGTTCTTCATTCACAAAAACAGAATGCAAAAATGCTCCCCAAATTTGAATTTCTTCATAAACGATTTTGAATTATAAAAAAAAATCCTTAAAGCTTATGGAAAAATCCAAAAACTAAAAAATATACAGTTACCCATGTCTGAGATTCCTTTTTTTTGAAAAAAAAAAAAACAAAAAACAAAAAAAAAACTTAATTACATGTTATATTCCCCTTGCAATTTTTTTTCGTTTTAATTTTTTATTTGTCTATCTATTGATTTAATTATTTCCTTTTAATTTCTTTTTTTGTCTAGCACTGTAAATTTCTCACAAACCGTTAACACTATTAACTTCTGATTACATACAGAACAAATGTCCTTATGTCCGTTGCTTCCTCATCCCTGGTTGTTTCATTGACATTCAGTTCTACCTTGCCATGTTTATTTGTACATTTGTATATTTGTGTGTACTATTTATGTTCAATTAAAAACAGTTTGATGTCTGAGATTCCTTGTGAACGGCCAACTTAATTACATGTTATATTCCCCTTACAATTTTTTTTTTTAGTTTTTAATTTTATTTTTCTATCTATTTATTTAATTATTTCCTTTTAATTTACTTTTTTGTCTAGGATTAAAAAATTCTCGCGAACCGTTAACACTATTAACTTCTGATTACATACAGAACGAATGCCCTTATGTCTCCCGTCCCCCCCGCTTTTTCCGTACGGTGGCAGACACTGAGATCGAAAGCAAATGGGTGTCATTGTAATGCAGTAACAGGGTGATAACAGCCGTGTTTGAAGTGTGTAGGGGCTTATAGGAGAGCAGAAGCACGTCACGCTATTCGCCTGAGTTCGGAGGATCGGGGGCACCAGGGCCCATAGCGGAGGAGCAGAGGAGTTGAGAAGCGGAGGAGCGGAGTTATGTTTCTCTTCTCAAAGGCGGGGAAGCTTGGGGGCAGCAGGACCCCTTAGACCGGCCAATGTGAGCCTTCTCCGGACATAGATCACCCGGACGTATGACTGGAGCTCCCGTACCTCTGGGCACACACATATGTGAATGAGTGGATGAGCTAATGTTTGTTTTGTTGTGGATACGTTTCGGCCAATGCTATTAGCACAGCTATGATGAGTTCAGGTGTGTGTGTGTGTGTGTGTGTGTGTGTGTGTGTGTGTGTGTGTGTGTGTGTGTGTGTATGGTGTGTGTGTGTGTGTGTGTGTGTGTGTGTGTGTGTGTGTGTGTGTGTGTGAGAGTTTATTTTGGTGGGTGGGGGGGGGGTTCCCGCGTACTGGGAGTACCAGGGCCTGGAGCGGATGAGGTGAGGAGCGGAGGAGGGCAGAAGCCCGGACCGTGATTCGCTTATGTCCAGCGGTTCGGGAGTTCCAGGGCCCAAAGCGGAGGAGCGGAGGACAGCAAAAGCCCTGTCCGCAATTCACCTGAGTCTGGCGGATCGGTAGTACCTGGTTCCGCAGCGGAGGAGCGGAGGACTTGAGAAGCGGAGGAGCGGAGGAGCGGAGATGTTTCTCTTCTCAGAGGCGGCAAGGGGGGGGGAGCAGGACCCCTTACCCGTATCCCCCGGACGGTTGAGTGGAGCTCCCGGACTTCCGGGCACGCACATGCGAATGACTGGATGACAGGGAGTGCCAGGGCCTGGAGCGGATGAGCAGAGGAGAGGCGGAGAGCAGAAGCCCGGCCCGGTTCGGGATTTCCAGGGTCCAAAGCGGGGGAGCAAAGAAGCGGAGGGGGGGAGGAGAGCAGAAGAGCAGAAGACTGGCCCGGAATTCACCGAAGTCCCGCATATCGGGAGTTCAAGGGCCCGGAGCGGAAGAGAGGAGGAGCGGAGGAGCGGAGGAGCGGGGGAGCGGAGGAGCGGAGGAGCGGAGGAGCGGAGGAGCGGAGGAGCGGAGGAGAGCGGAAGCCCGGCCAACAATTCGCCTGAGTCCCGCGGAGAGGGGGTACCAGGGCCTGGAGCCTGATTCGCTTATGTCCAGCAGTTCAGGAGTACCAGGGTCAGGAGCGGAGGAGCGGAGGAGCGGATGAGCAGAAGAACGTTTAAGCGGTGGAGCGGAGGAGCGGATGAGCGGAGGAGAGTGGAATCCGGCCGACATCTCGCCTGAGTCCCGCGGAAAGGGAGTCCCAGGGCCTGGAGCCTGATTCGCTTATGGCAAGCAGTTCAGGAGAAACCGGGCCCAGAGCGGAGGAGCGGAGGAGCGGAGGAGCGGAGGAGCGGAGGAGCGGAGGAGAGCGGAAGCCCGGCCAACAATTCGCCTAAGTCCCGCGGAGAGGGAGTACCAGGGCCTGGAGCCTGATTCGCCATGTCCAGCAGTTCAGGAGTACCAGGGCCGGAGCGGAGGAGCGGAGGAGCAGAGGAGCGGAGGAGCGGAGGAGCGGAGGAGCGGAGGAGCGGAGGAGCGGAGGAGCGGATAAGCGGATGAGCTGAGGAGAGCGGAAGCCCGGTCGGCAATTCGCCTTAGTCCCGCGGAGAGGGAGTACCAGGTCCTGGAGCCTGATTCGCTTATGTCCAGCAGTTCAGGAGTACCAGGGCCAGGAGCGGAGGAGCGGAGGAGCGGATGAGCAAAATAACGTTTAAGCGGTGGAGCGGAGGAGCGGATGAGCGGAGGAGAGCGGAATCCGGCCGACAATTCGCCTGAGTCCCGCGGAAAGGGAGTACCAGGGCCAGAAGCGTGATTTAATGATGCTCAGCAATTCAGGAGTACCAGGCCGAGGTGCGGAGGAGCGGAGGGGCGGATGAGTGGAGGAGCGGAGGTGGGGAGGAGAGCGGAAGACCGGCCCACATTTCGCCTGAGTCCCGCGGATTGGGAGTACCAGGGCCTGGAGCCTGATTCGCTTATGGCAAGCAGTTCAGGAGTACCAGGGCCCAGAGCGGCGGAGCGGAGGAGCGGAGGAGCGGAGGAGCGGAGGAGCGGAGGAGCGGAGGAGCGGAGGAGCGGAGGAGCGGAGGAGCGGAGGAGCGGAGGGGCGGATGAGTGGAGGAGTGGAGGTGCGGAGGAGAGCGGAAGCCCGGCCCACATTTCGCCTGAGTCCCGCGGATTGGGAGTACCAGGGCCTGGAGCCTGATTCGCTTATGGCAAGCAGTTCAGGAGTACCAGGGCCCAGAGCGGAGGAGCAGAGGAGCGGAGGAGCGGAGAAGCGGAGGAGCGGAGGAGCGGAGGAGCGGAGGAGCGGAGGAGCGGAGGAGCGGAGGAGAGCGGAAGCCCGGCCGACAATTCGCCTTAGTCCAGCGGAGAGGGAGTACCAGAACCTGGAGCCTGATTCGCTTATGTCCAGCAGTTAGGGGGAGTACCAGGGCCAGGAGCGGAGGAGCGGAGGAGCGGATGAGCAGAAGAACGTTTAAGCGGTGGAGCGGAGGGGCGGACGAGCGGAGGAGAGCGGGAGAGCGGAATCCGGCCGACATCTCGCCTGAGTCCCGCGGAAAGGGAGTACCAGGGCCTGGAGCCTGATTCGCTTATGGCAAGCAGTTCAGGAGAACCGGGCCCAGAGCGGAGGAGCGGAGGAGCGGAGGAGCGGAGGAGAGCGGAAGCCCGTCCAACAATTCGCCTAAGTCCCGCGGAGAGGGAGTACCAGGGCCAGGAGCCTGATTCGCTATGTCCAGCAGTTCAGGAGTACCAGGGCCGGAGCGGAGAAACGGAGGAGCGGAGGAGCGGAGGAGCGGAGGAGCGGATAAGCGGATGAGCTGAGGAGAGCGGAAGCCCGGTCGGCAATTTGCCTGAGTCCCGCGGAGAGGGAGTACCAGGTCCTGGAACCTGATTCGCTTATGTCCAGCAGTTCAGGAGTACCAGGGCCAGGAGCGGAGGAGCGGAGGAGCAGATGAGCAGAAGAACGTTTAAGCGGTGGAGCGGCGGAGCGGATGAGCGGAGGAGAGCGGAATCCGGCCGACAATTCGCCTGAGTCCCGCGGAAAGGGAGTACCAGGGCCAGAAGCGTGATTTAATGATGTTCAGCAATTCAGGAGTACCAGGCCGAGGTGCGGAGGAGCGGAGGGGCGGATGAGTGGAGGAGCGGAGGTGGGGAGGAGAGCGGAAGACCGGCCCACATTTCGCCTGAGTCCCGCGGATTGGGAGTACCAGGGCCTGGAGCCTGATTCGCTTATGGCAAGCAGTTCAGGAGTACCAGGGCCCAGAGCGGCGGAGCGGAGGAGCGGAGGAGCGGAGGAGCGGAGGAGCGGAGGAGCGGAGGAGCGGAGGGGCGGATGAGTGGAGGAGTGGAGGTGCGGAGGAGAGCGGAAGCCCGGCCCACATTTCGCCTGAGTCCCGCGGATTGGGAGTACCAGGGCCTGGAGCCTGATTCGCTTATGGCAAGCAGTTCAGGAGTACCAGGGCCCAGAGCGGAGGAGCAGAGGAGCGGAGGAGCGGAGGAGCGGAGGAGCGGAGGAGCGGAGGAGCGGAGGAGCGGAGGAGCGGAGGAGCGGAGGAGCGGAGGAGCGGAGGAGAGCGGAAGCCCGGCCGACAATTCGCCTTAGTCCAGCGGAGAGGGAGTACCAGAACCTGGAGCCTGATTCGCTTATGTCCAGCAGTTAGGGGGAGTACCAGGGCCAGGAGCGGAGGAGCGGAGGAGCGGATGAGCAGAAGAACGTTTAAGCGGTGGAGCGGAGGGGCGGACGAGCGGAGGAGAGCGGAATCCGGCCGACATCTCGCCTGAGTCCCGCGGAAAGGGAGTACCAGGGCCTGGAGCCTGATTCGCTTATGGCAAGCAGTTCAGGAGAACCGGGCCCAGAGCGGAGGAGCGGAGGAGCGGAGGAGCGGAGGAGAGCGGAAGCCCGTCCAACAATTCGCCTAAGTCCCGCGGAGAGGGAGTACCAGGGCCAGGAGCCTGATTCGCTATGTCCAGCAGTTCAGGAGTACCAGGGCCGGAGCGGAGAAACGGAGGAGCGGAGGAGCGGAGGAGCGGAGGAGCGGATAAGCGGATGAGCTGAGGAGAGCGGAAGCCCGGCCAACAATTCGCCTAAGTCCCACGGAGAGGGAGTACCAGGGCCAGGAGCCTGATTCGCTATGTCCAGCAGTTCAGGAGTACCAGGGCCGGAGCGGAGGAACGGAGGAGCGCAGGAGCGGAGGAGCGGAGGAGCGGAGGAGCGGAGGAGCGGAGGAGCGGAGGAGCGGATGAGCTGAGGTGAGCGGAAGCCCGGTCGGCAATTCGCCTGAGTCCCGCGGAGAGGGAGTACCAAGTCCTGGAGCCTGATTCGCTTATGTCCAGCAGTTCAAGAGTACCAGGGCCAGGAGCGGAGGAGCGGAGGAGCGGATGAGCAAAATAACGTTTAAGCGGTGGAGCGGAGGAGCGGATGAGCGGAGGAGAGCGGAATCCGGCCGACAATTCGCCTGAGTCCAGCGGAGAGGGAGTACCAGGGCCAGAAGCGTGATTTATTGATGTTCAGCAATTCAGGAGTACCAGGCCCAGGTGCGGAGGAGCGGAGGGGCGGATGAGTGGAGGAGCGGATGTGGGGAGGAAAGCGGAAGACCGGCCCACATTTCGCCTGAGTCCCGCGGATTGGGAGTACCAGGGCCTGGAGCCTGATTCGCTTATGGCAAGGAGTTCAGGAGTACCAGGGCCCAGAGCGGCGGAGCGGAGGAGCGGAGGGGCGGATGAGCGGAGGAGTGGAGGTGCGGAGGAGAGCGGAAGCCCGGCCCACATTTCGCCTGAGTCCCGCGGATTGGGAGTACCAGGGCCTGGAGCCTGATTCGCTTATGGCAAGCAGTTCAGGAGTACCAGGGCCTAGAGCGGAGGAGCGGAGGAGCGGAGGAGCGGAGAAGCGGAGGAGAGCGGAAGCCCGGCCGACAATTCGCCTTAGTCCCGCGGAGAGGGAGTACCAGGGCCTGGAGCCTGATTCGCTTATGTCCAGCAGTTCAGGAGTACCAGGGCCGGAGCGGTGGAGCGGAGGAGCGGAGGAGCGGAGGAGCGGAGGAGCGGAGGAGCGGATGAGCGGATGAGCGGATGAGCGGATGAGCGGATGAGCTGAGGAGAGCGGAAGCCCGGCCGGCAATTCGCCTGAGTCCCACGGAGAAGGAGTACCAGGGCCTAGAACCTGAGTCGCTTATGTCCAGCAGTTCAGGAGTACCAGGGCCAGGAGCGGAGGAGCGGAGGAGTGGATGAGAGGAGAAGCGGAGGAGCGGAGGAGCGGAGGAGTGGAGGAGCGGAGAAGCGGAGGAGCGGAGGAGCGGAGGAGCGGAGGAGCGGAGGTGGGGAGGAGCCGAGGAGCGGAGGAGCGGAGGAGAGCGGAATCCTGCCGACAATTCGCCTGAGTCCCGCGGAAAGGGAGTACCAGGGCCTGAAGCGTGATTTAATGAGGTTCAGCAATTCAGGAGTACCAGGGCCAGGTGCGGAGGAGCGGAGGAGGGGAGGGGCGGATGAGTGGATGAGCGGAGGAGTGGAGGAGAGCGGAAGCCCGGCCGGCAATTCGCCTGAGTCCCGCGGAGAGGGAGTACCAGGGCCTGGAGCCTGATTCACTTATGTCCAGCAGTTCAGGAGTACCAGGGCCTGGAGCGGAGGATCGGAGGAGCGGAGGAGCGGATGAGCGGATGAGCGGAGGAGCGGATGAGCGGAGGAGCGGAGGAGCGGAGGAGCGGAGGAGCGGAGGAGAGCGGAAGCCCGGCCCACATTTCCCCTATGTCGCGCGGATTGTGAGTACCAGGGCTGGGAGCCTGATTCACTTATGTCAAGCGGTCCGGAGTACCAGGGCCCGGAGCGGATGAGCGGATGACCGGAGGAGCGGAAGAGCGGAGGAGAGCGGAAGCCCGGCCAAAAATTCGCCTAAGTCCCGCGGAGAGGGAGTACCAGGGCCTGGAACCTAATTCGCTTATGTCCAGCAGTTCAGGAGTACCAGGGCCAGAACGGAGGAGCGGAGGAGCGAAGGAGCGGAGGAGAGCGGAAGCCCGGCCGGCAATTCGCCTGAGTCCCGCGGAGAGGGAGTACCAGGACCTGGAGCCTGATTCGCTTATGTCTAGCAGTTCAGGAGTACCAGGGCCCGAAGCGGAGGAGCGGCGGAGCGGATGAGAGGAGAAGCGGAGGAGAGCGGAAGCCCGGCCGACAATTCGCCTAAGTCCCGCGGATTGGGAGTACCAGGGCCCGGAATGGGGGAGCGGAGGAGCAGATGAGCAGAAGAGCGGAGGAGCGGAGGAGCGGAGGAGCGGAGGAGCGGAGGAGCAGATGAGCGGCGGAGCGGAGGTGAGCAGAAGCCCGGCCGAAAATTCGCCTAAGTCCCGCGGAGAGGGAGTACCAAGGCCTGGTACCTGATTCGATTATGTCTAGCAGTTCAGGAGTACCAGGGCCCGGAGCGGAGGAGCGGATGAGCAGAAGAACGTTTAAGTGGTGGAGCGGAGGAGCGGATGAGCGGAGGAGAGCGGAATCCGGCCGAAAATTTGCCTGAGTCCCGCGGAAAGGGAGTACCAGGGCCTGGAGCCTGAATCGCTTATGTCCTGCGGTTCCGGAGTACCAGGGCCCACAGCGGAGGAGCGGAGGAGCGGATGAGCGGATGAGCTTAGGAGAGCGGAAGCCCGGTCGACAATTCGCCTGACTCCAGCGGAGAGGGAGTACCAGGTCCATAAACGTGATTTAATGATGTTCAGCAATGCAGGTGTACCAGGGCCAGGTGCGGAGGAGCGAAGGAGCGGAGGGGCGGATGAGTGGAGGACCGGATGAGCGGAGGAGCGGAGGTGAGCGGAAGCCCGGCCGACAATTCGCCTAAGTCCCGCGGAGAAGGAGTACCAGGGCCTTGAGCCTGATTCGCTTATGTCCAGCAGTTCAGGAGTACAAGGGCCGGAACGGAGGAGCGGAGGAGCGGAGGAGCGGAGGAGCGGAGGAGCGGAGGACCGGAGGACCGGAGGACCGGAGGAGAGCGGAATCCGGCCGACAATTCGCCTGAGTCCCGCGGAAAGGGAGTACCAGGACCAGAAGCGTGATTTAATGATATCCAGCAGTTCAGGAGTACCAGGGCTGGAGCGGAGGAGCGGACGAGCGGAGGGTTGGATGAGTGGAGGAGCGGAGGAGAGCGGAAGCCCGGCCCACTTTTTGCCTTAGTCCCGCGGATTGGGAGTACCAGGGCCTGGAGCCTGATATGCCTATGGCAAGCAGTTCAGGAGTACCAGGGCCCAGAGAGGAGGAGCGGAGGAGCGGAGGAGCGGAGGAGCGGAGGAGCGGAGGTGAGCGGAAGCCCGGCCGAATATTCGCCTAAGTCCCGCGTAAAGGGAGTACCAGGGCCTGGAGCCTGTTTCGCTTATGTCCAGCAGTTCAGGAGTACCAGGGCCCGGAGCGGAGGAGCGGATGAGCAGAAGAACGTTTAAGTGGTGGAGCGGAGGAGCGGATGAGCGGAGGAGAGCGGAATCCGGCCGAAAATTTGCCTGAGTCCCGCGGAAAGGGAGTACCAGGGACTGGAGCCTGATTCGCTTATGGCAAGCAGTTCAGGAGTACCAGGGCCCAGAGCGGAGGAGCGGAGGAGCGGAGGAGCGGAGGAGCGGAGGAGCCGGAATGAGCGAAAGCCCGGCCGAATATTCGCCTAAGTCCCGCGGAAAGGGAGTACCAGGGCCTGGAGCCTGATTCGCTTATGTCCAGCAGTTCAGGAGTACCAGGGCCCGGAGCGGAGGTGCGGAGGAGTGGATGAGAGGAGAAGCGGAGGAGCGGAGGAGCGGAGGAGTGGAGGAGCGGAGAAGCGGAGGAGCGGAGGAGCGGAGGAGCGGAGGAGCGGAGGTGGGGAGGAGCCGAGGAGCGGAGGAGCGGAGGAGAGCGGAATCCTGCCGACAATTCGCCTGAGTCCCGCGGAAAGGGAGTACCAGGGCCTGATGCGTGATTTAATGATGTTCAACAATTCAGGAGTACCAGGGCCAGGTGCGGAGGAGCGGACGAGCGGAGGGTTGGATGAGTGGAGGAGCGGAGGAGCGGAGGAGAGCGGAAGCCCGGCCCACTTTTTGCCTTAGTCCCGCAGATTGGGAGTACCAGGGCCTGGAGCCTGATATGCCTATGGCAAGCAGTTCAGGAGTACCAGGGCCCAGAGAGGAGGAGCGGAGGAGCGGAGGAGCGGAGGAGCGGAGGAGCGGAGGTGAGCGGAAGCCCGGCCGAATATTCGCCTAAGTCCCGCGGAAAGGGAGTACCAGGGCCTGGAGCCTGTTTCGCTTATGTCCAGCAGTTCAGGAGTACCAGGGCCAGAGCGGAGGAGCGGAGGAGTGGAGGAGCGGAGGAGCGGAGGAGAGCGGAAGCCCGGCCCACATTTCGCCTGAGTCCCGCGGATTGGGAGTACCAGGGCCTGGAGCCTGATTCGCTTATGGCAAGCAGTTCAGGAGTACCAGGGCCTAGAGCGGAGGAGCGGAGGAGCGGAGGAGCGGAGGAGCGGAGGAGCGGAGAAGCGGAGGAGAGCGGAAGCCCGGCCGACAATTCGCCTTAGTCCCGCGGATTGGGAGTACCAGGGCCTGGAGCCTGATATGCCTATGGCAAGCAGTTCAGGAGTACCAGGGCCCAGAGAGGAGGAGCGGAGGAGCGGAGGAGCGGAGGAGCGGAGGAGCGGAGGTGAGCGGAAGCCCGGCCGAATATTCGCCTAAGTCCCGCGGAAAGGGAGTACCAGGGCCTGGAGCCTGTTTCGCTTATGTCCAGCAGTTCAGGAGTACCAGGGCCGGAGCGGAGGAGCGGAGGAGTGGAGGAGCGGATGAGCGGAGGAGAGCGGAAGCCCGGCCCACATTTCGCCTGAGTCCCGCGGATTGGGAGTACCAGGGCCTGGAGCCTGATTCGCTAATGGCAAGCAGTTCAGGAGTACCAGGGCCTAGAGCGGAGGAGCGGAGGAGCGGAGGAGCGGAGGAGCGGAGGACCGGAGGACCGGAGGACCGGAGGACCGGAGGAGAGCGGAATCCGGCCGACAATTCGCCTGAGTCCCGCGGAAAGGGAGTACCAGGACAAGAAGCGTGATTTAATGATATCCAGCAGTTCAGGAGTACCAGGGCTGGACCGGAGGAGCGGAGGAGCGGAGGAGAGCGGAAGCCCGGCCCACTTTTTGCCTTAGTCCCGCGGATTGGGAGTACCAGGGCCTGGAGCCTGATATGCCTATGGCAAGCAGTTCAGGAGTACCAGGGCCCAGAGAGGAGGAGCGGAGGAGCGGAGGAGCGGAGGAGCGGAGGAGCGGAGGTGAGCGGAAGCCCGGCCGAATATTCGCTTAAGTCCCGCGGAAAGGGAGTACCAGGGCCTGGAGCCTGTTTCGCTTATGTCCAGCAGTTCAGGAGTACCAGGGCCAGAGCGGAGGAGCGGAGGAGTGGAGGAGCGGAGGAGCGGAGGAGAGCGGAAGCCCGGCCCACATTTCGCCTGAGTCCCGCGGATTGGGAGTACCAGGGCCTGGAGCCTGATTCGCTTATGGCAAGCAGTTCAGGAGTACCAGGGCCTAGAGCGGAGGAGCGGAGGAGCGGAGGAGCGGAGGAGCGGAGAAGCGGAGGAGAGCGGAAGCCCGGCCGACAATTCGCCTTAGTCCCGCGGAGAGGGAGTACCAGGGCCTGGAGCCTGATTCGCTTATGTCCAGCAGTTCAGGAGTACCAGGGCCGGAGCGGTGGAGCGGAGGAGCGGAGGACCGGAGGAGCGGAGGACCGGAGGACCGGAGGACCGGAGGAGAGCGGAATCCGGCCGACAATTCGCCTGAGTCCCGCGGAAAGGGAGTACCAGGACCAGAAGCGTGATTTAATGATATCCAGCAGTTCAGGAGTACCAGGGCTGGAGCGGAGGAGCGGAGGAGCGGAGGAGAGCGGAGGCCCGGCCGGCAATTCGCCTGAGTCCCGCTTAGAGGGAGTACCAGGGCCTGAAGCGTGATTTAATGATGTTCAACAATTCAGGAGTACCAGGGCCAGGTGCGGAGGAGCGGACGAGCGGAGGGTTGGATGAGTGGAGGAGCGGAGGAGCGGAGGAGAGCGGAAGCCCGGCCCACTTTTTGCCTTAGTCCCGCGGAAAGGGAGTACCAGGGCCTGGAGCCTGTTTCGCTTATGTCCAGCAGTTCAGGAGTACCAGGGCCGGAGCGGAGGAGCGGAGGAGAGCGGAAGCCCGGCCGACAATTCGCCTAAGTCCCGCGGATTGGGAGTACCAGGGCCTGGAGCGGGGGAGCGGAGGAGCAGATGAGCAGAGGAGCGGAGGAGCGGAGGTGCGGAGGAGGGGAGAAGCGGAAGAGATCGGAAGCCCAGCCGACAATTCTCCTGAGTCCTGCGGAAGGGGATTAACAGGGCCTTCAGCCTGAATCGCTTATGTCTAGCAGTTCAGGAGTACCAGGGCCCGAAGCGGAGGAGCGGATGAGAGGAGAAGCGGAGGAGAGCGGAAGCCCGGCCGACAATTCGCCTAAGTCCCGCGGATTGGGAGTACCAGGGCCTGGAGCGGGGGAGCGGAGGAGCAGATGAGCAGAAGAGTGGAGGAGCGGAGGAGCGGAGGAGCGGAGGAGCGGAGGAGCGGATGAGCGGAGGAGCGGAGGTGAGCGGAAGCCTGGCCGACAATTCGCCTAAGTCACACGGATAGGGAGTACCAGGGCCTTGAGCGGAGGAGCGGGGGAGCGGAGGAGCGGATGAGCGGATGAGCGGAGGAGCGGAGGTGAGCGGAAGCCCGCGGATTGGGAGCACCAGGGCCTGGAGCCTTATATGCCTATGGCAAGCAGTTCAGGAGTACCAGGGCCCAGAGAGGAGGAGCGGAGGAGCGGAGGAGCGGAGGAGCGGAGGAGCGGAGGAGCGGAGGAGCGGAGGTGAGCGGAAGCCCGGCCGACAATTCGCTTGAGTCCCGCGGAAGGGGAGTACCAGGGTCTGGAGCCTGAATCGCTTATGTCCAGCAGTTCAGGAGTACCAGGGACAGGAGCGGATGAGCGGCAGAGCGGATGAGCGGAAGAACGGAGAAGCGGTGGAGCGGAGGAGCAAAGGAGCGGAGGAGCGGAGGAGCGGATGAGAGGAGAAGCGGAAGAGAGCGGAAGCCCGGCCGACAATACACCTGAGTCCCGCGGAGAGGGAGTACCAGGGCCTGGAGTCTGATTCACCCAGGTCCAGCAGTTCAGGAGTACCAGGGCCAGTAGCGGATGAGCGGCGGAGCGGATGAGCGGAAGAACGGAGAAGCGGAGGAGCGGAGGAGCGGAGGAGCGGAGGAGCAGAGGCGCGGAGGAGCGGAGGAGAGTGGAAGCATGGACCACAATATGCCTAAATCCCGGAGAAAGGGAGTACCAGGGCCTGTAGCGTGATTAAATGATGTTCAGCAGTTCAGGAGTACCAGGGCCATTGCGGAGGAGCGGAGGAGCAAAGGAGCGGAGGGGCGGATGAGTGGAGGAGCGGAGGAGAGGGGAAGCACGGTCCACATTTCGCCAGAGTCCCGCGGATTGGGAGTACCAGGGCCTTGAGCAGGTTCACTTATATCCAACGGTCAGGAGTACTAGGAACTTGAGCGGAGGAGCGGAGGAGCGGATGAGAAGAGAAGCGGAGGAGAGCGGAAGCCCGGCCGACAATTCACCTGAGTCCCGCGGAGAGGGAGTACCAGGGCCTGGAGCCTGATTCGCCCAGGTCCAGCAGTTCAGGAGTACCAGGGCCAGCAGCGGATGAGCGGCGGAGCGGATGAGCGGAAGAACGGAGAAGCGGAGGAGCGGAGGAGCGGAGGAGCGGAGGAGCGGAGGAGCGGAGGAACGGAGGAGCGGAAGAGCAGAGGAGCGGAGGAGCGGAGGAGAGCGGAAGCCCGTCCGACAATTCGCCTGAGTCCCGCGGAAGGGGAGTACCAGGGTTTGGAGCCTGAATCGCTTATGTCCAGCAGTTCAGGAGTACCAGGGCCAGGAGCGGAGGAGCGGAGGAGCGGAGGAGCGGAGGACCGGAGGAGCGGAGGAGCGGAGGAGCGGAGGAGCGGAGGAGCGGAGAAGCGGAGGAGCGGAGGAGAGGAGGAGCGGAAGAGCGGAGGAGCGGAGGAGTGGAGGAGAGGGGAAGCACGGTCCATATTTCGACAGAGTCCCGCGGATAGGGAGTAACAGGGCTTGCAGCCTGATTCGCTTATGTCCAGCAGTTCTGGAGTACTAAGGCCCGGAGCGGATCAGCGGCGGAGCGGATGAGTGGAAGAACGGAGAAGCGGTGGAGCGGTGGAGCGGAGGAGCGGAGGAGCAGACTTATGTTTCTCTTCTCAAAGGCGGGGAAGCTTTGGGGCAGCAGGACCCCTTAGACTGGCCAATATGAGCCTTCTATGGACATCGCTCTCCCGGACGTATGACCGGGGCTCCCGGACCTCTTGGTACATACTTGTGAATGATTGGATGAGCTAATGTTTGTTTGGTTGTGGATGCTTTTCGGCTAACGCTATTAGCACAGCTATGAAGACTTAAGGTGTGTGTGTGTCTGTGTGTGTGTGTGAGTGTCTTTGTGTGTTTGTGTGAGTGAGGTTGTTTTGGTGGGGGGGGGGGTCGCAGACAGGGAGTACCAGTGCCAAGAGCGGATGAGCTGAGGAGCGGAGGAGGGCAGAAGCCCGGCCCGTGATTCGCTTATGTCAAGCGGTTCGGGAATTCCAGGGCCCAAAGCGGAGGAGCGGTGGAGCTGAGCTGTGTGTGTGTCTTTGTGTGTTTGTGTGTCAGTGTGTTCTTGTGTGTGTATGTGTGAGAGTTTATTTAGGTGGAGGGGGGGAGTACCAGGGCCCATAGCGGAAGAGCGGTGGAGCTGAGAAGCGGAGGAGCGGAGTAGCGGAAGTATTGTTTCTCCACTCAGAGGCGGGGAAGCTTGGGGGCAGCAGAACCCCTTAGATGGGCTAATATGAGCATTCTCCGGACATAGATCCCCCGGACGTATGATTGGAGCTCCCGGACCATTGGGCACACACATGTGAATGAGTGGAAGAGCTAATGTTTGTTTAGTTGTGGATGCGTTTCGGCTAATGCTATTAGCACAGCTATGATGAGTTAAGGTGTGCGTGTATGTGTGTGTGTGTGTGTGTGTGTGTGTGTGTGTGAGTGTGTCTGTGTGTGTGTGTGAGAGTTTGTTTAGGTGGGGGGGGGTCGCGGACAGGGAGTACCAGGGCCTCGAGCGGATGAGCTGAGGAGCAGAGGAGGGCATAAGCCCAGCCCGTGATTCCCTTATATCCAGCGGTTCGGGAGTTCCAGGGCCCAAAGCGGAAAAGCGGAGGAGCGGAGAAGCGGAGGAGTGGAGGAGAGCAGAAGCACCTCTCGCAATTCTCCTGAGTTTGCAGGATCGGGAGTACCAGGGCCAATAGCGGAGGAGCGGAGGTGTTGAGAAGCGGAGGAGCGGAGGAGCGATATTATATTTCTCTTCTCAAAGGCGGGGAAGCTTGGGGGCAGCAGGACCCCTTAGACCGGCAAATGTGAGCCTTCTCCGGACATAGATGCCCCGGACGTATGACCGGAGATCCAGGACCTCTGGGCACATACATTTGAATGAGTGGACGAGCTAATGTTTGTTTGGTTGTGGATGCGTTTCGGCTAATGCTATTAGCACAGCTATGATGACTTAAGGTGTGTGTGTGTGTGGGTGTTTGTGTGTTTGTGTGTTTTTGTGTTCTTGTGTGTGTGTGTGTGTGTGTGTGTTTGTGTGTGTTTGTGGATCGGGAGTACCAGGGCCTATAGCGGAGGAGCGGTGGAGCGGAGAAGCGGACCATTGGGCGCACACATGTGAATGAGTGGATGAGCTAATGTTTGTTTGGTTGTGGATGCATTTCGGCTAATGCTATTAGCACAGCTATCATGACTTAATGTGTGTATGTGTGTCAGTGTGTGTGTGTGTGTGTGTCTTTGTGTATGTGTGTGATAGTTTGTTTTGGTGGGGGGGGGGGGGTCACGGACAAGGAGTACCAGGGCACACACATGTGAATGAGTGGAGGAGCTAATGTTTGTTTGGTTGTGGATGCGTTTCGGCTAAAGCTATTAGCACAGCTATGAAGACTTAAGGTGTGTGTATGAGTGTATATGTGTGTCTGTGTGTGTGTGAGTGTCTTTGTGTGTGTGAGAGGCTCTTTTGGTGGGGGGGGGTCGCGGACAGGGAGTACCATAGGGCACACACATGTGAATGAGTGGATGAGCTAATGTTTGTTTGGTTGTGGATGCGTTTCGGCTAATGCTATTAGCACAGCTATGATGAGTTAAGGTGTGTGTGTATGTGTGTGTGTGTGTGTGTTTGTGTGTTTTTGTGTGTGTGTGAGTGATTTTGTGTGAGAGTTTGTTTAGGTGGGGGGGGGAGTACCAGGGCCCATAGCGGAGGAGCGGTGGAGCTGAGAAGCGGAGGAGCGGAGGAGCGGAGGTAATGTTTCTTCTCTCAGAGGCGGGGAAGCTTGGGGGCAGAACCCCTTAGACGGGCTAATGTGAGCATTCTCCGGACATAGATCCCCCGGTCGTATGATTGGAGCTGCCGGACCATTGGGCACACACATGTGAATGAGTGGATGAGCTAATGTTTGTTTGGTTGTGGATGCGTTTCGGCTAATGCTATTAGCACAGCTAAGATGAGTTAAGGTGTGTGTGTGTGTGTGTCTGTGTGTGTGTTCGTGTGTGTGTGTGTGTGTGTGAGTTTGTTTAGGTGGGGGGGGGGGGCGCGGACAGGGAGTACCAGGGCCTCGAGCAGATGAGCTGAGGAGCGGAGGAGGGCAGATGCCCGGCCTTGATTCGCTTATGTCCAGCGGTTCGGGAATTCCAGGGCCCAAAGCGGAGGAGCAGTGGTGCTGAGAAGCGGAGGAGCGGAGGAGCGGAGTAGCAGACGTATAGTTTCTCCTCTCAGAGGCGGGGAAGCTTGGGGGCATCAGAACCCCTTAGACGGGCTAATGTGAGCATTCTCCGGACATAGATCCCCCGAACGTATGATTGGAGCTCCCGGACCATTGGGCACACACATGTGAATGAGTGGATGAGCTAATGTTTGTTTGGTTGTGGATGCGTTTCGGCTAATGCTATTAGCACAGCTATGATGAGTTAAGGTGTGTGTGTGTGTGTGTGTGTGTGTGTGTGTCTGTTTGTTTGTTTTTGTGTCTGTGTGAGGGTGGTCATGTGTGTGTGTGTGAGAGTTTGTTTAGGTGGAGGGGGGGTACCAAGGCCCATCGCGGAAGAGCGGTGGAGCGGAGAAGCGGAGGAATGGAGGAGCGGAGGTCATTTTTCTCTTCTCAAAGGCAGAGGATGGGAAGTTTGGGGGCAGTCGGACGCTTTAGACCAGCCACTGTGAGCCTTCTCCAGATATAGATCCCCCGGACGTATGATTGGAGCTCCCGGACCATTGGGCACACACATGTGAATGAGTGGATGAGCTAATGTTTGTTTGGTAGTGGATGCGTTTCGGCTAATGCTATTAGCACAGCTATGATGAGTTAAGGTGTGTTTGTGTATGTGTGTGTGTGTGCGTGTGTGTGTTTGTGTGTTTTTGTGTGTGAGTGAGTGTGTTTAGGTGGGGGGGGGGGGTACCAGGGCCCATAGCCGAGGAGCGGTGGAGCTGAGAAGCGGAGGAGCGGAGTAGCGGAGGTATTGTTTCTCCTCTCAGAGGCGGGGAATCTTGGGAGCTATTAGCACAGGTATGATGACTTAAGGTGTGTGTGTGTGTGCGTGTGTTTGTGTGTTTGTGTGTTGTGTGTTCTTGTGTGTGTGTGTTTGTGTGTGTGTTTGTGTGTGCGTTTGTGTATATGTGTGTGACAATTTGTTTAGGTGGGGGGGGGGGCGCGGACAGGGGGTAGCTGGGCCTGGAGCGGATGAGCTGTGGAGCGGATGGAGGGCAAAGGCACGTCCCATAATTCTCCTGAGTCCGGCGGATCGGGAGTACCAGGGCCCATAGCGGAGGAGCGGAGGAGCGGTGGAGCGGAGAAGCGAACCATTGGGCACACACATGTGAATGAGTGGATGAGCTAATGTTTGTTTGGTTGTGGATGCATTTCGGCTAATGCTATTAGCACAACTATGATGACTTAATGTGTGTATGTGTGTCAGTGTGTGTGTGTGTGTGTGAGTGTCTTTGTGTATGTGTGTGATAGTTTGTTTTGGTGGGGGGGGGGGTCGCGGACACGGAGTACCAGGGCACACACATGTGAATGAGTGGATGAGCTAATGTTTGTTTGGTTGTGGATGCGTTTCGGCTAAAGCTATTAGCACAGCTATGATGAGTTAAGGTGTGTGTGTATGTGTGTGTGTGTGTGTTTGTGTGTTTTTGTGTGTGTGTGAGTGATTTTGTGTGAGAGTTTGTTTAGGTGGGGGGGGGGGGAGTACCAGGGCCCATAGCGGAGGAGCGGTGGAGCTGAGAAGCGGAGGAGCAGAGGAGCGAAGGTAATGTTTCTTCTCTCAGAGGCGGGGAAGCTTGGGGGCAGAAGAACCCCTTAGACGGGCTAATGCTCACATTCTCCGGACATAGATCCCCCGGACGTATGATTGGAGCTCCCGGACCATTGGGCACACACATGTGAATGAGTGGATGAGCTAATGTTTGTTTGGTCGTGGATGCGTTTCGGCTAATGCTATTAGCACAGCTATGATGAGTTAAGGTGTGTTTGTGTGTGTGTTTGTGTGTGTGTATGTGTGTGTGTGTGCGTGTGTGTGTTTGTGTGTTTTTGTGTGTGTGTGAGTGTGTTTAGGTGGGGGGGTTACCAGGGCCCATAGCGGAGGAGCGGTGGAGCTGAGAAGCGGAGTAGCGGAGGTATTTTTTCTCCTCTCAGAGGCGGGGAAGCTTGGGAGCTATTAGCACAGGTATGATGACTTAAGGTGTGTGTGTGTGTGTGTGTGTTTGTGTGTTTGTGTGTTCTTGTGTGTTTGTGTGTTCTTGTGTGTGTGTGTGTGTGTGTTTGTGTGTGCGATTGTGTATATGTGTGTGACAGTTTGTTTAGGTGGGGGGGGGGCGCGGACAGGGGGTAGCTGGGCCTGGAGCGGATGAGCTGTGGAGCGGATGGAGGGCAGAAGCACGTCCCATTCAGCCGCCGGCAACCATAAAAACCTATCTTTAACTTAAAAACAAACAAAAATGTGCAATATCTCATTTCTGTGCAATATTCAGAAACTGTGCAATATTTCATCTCATAACAGCTACATTGTGCAATATTTCATCTCATCTCATAACAGCTACACTATAATGTTCCCTTCTATCATACTATTGCGCACTCCTTACCCCACTTGTTACTAAGACACTTATAGTTTTATCAGTGCTTACTAAGACACTCTATAGTTTCACTGAAACACTTTATAGTTTATAGTTTATTTTTATTTATAATTCTGCCTTTCTTTTATTATTTATTACTGTTATATTTTCTGTAACTCTGGCACTGCAATTTCCTTCGGGATTAATAAAGTTGTTCTGATTCTTATTCTTAATTCTCCTGAGTCCGGCGGATCGGGAGTACCAGGGCCCATAGTGGAGGAGTGGTGGAGCGGAGAAGCGGACCATTGGGCACACACATGTGAATGAGTGGATGAGCTAATGTTTGTTTGGTTGTGGATGCGTTCGGCTAATGCTACTAGCACAGCTATGATGACTTAATGTGTGTATGTGTGTCAGTGTGTGTGTGTGTGTGAGTGTCTTTGTGTATGTGTGTGATAGTTTGTTTTGGTGGGGGGGGGGGGTCGCGGACACGGAGTACCAGGGCACACACATGTGAATGAGTGGATGAGCTAATGTTTGTTTGGTTGTGGATGCGTTTCGGCTAAAGCTATTAGCACAGCTATGAAGACTTAAGGTATGTGTATGTGATTATGTGTGTGTCTGTGTGTGTGTGAGTGTCTTTGTGTGTGTGTGTGTGTGAGAGAGGCTCTTTTGGTGGGGGGGGGGGTCGTGGACAGGGAGTACCATTGGGCACACACATGTGAATGAGTGGTTTAGCTAATGTTTGTTTGGTTGTGAATGCGTTTCGGCTAATGCTATTAGCACAGCTATGATAAGTTCAGGTGTGTGTGTATGTGTGTGTGTGTGTGTTTGTGTGTTTTTGTGTGTGTGTGAGTGATTTTGTGTGAGAGTTTGTTTAGGTGGGGGGGAGGGGGGGAGTACCAGGGCCCATCGCGGAGGAGCGGTGGAGCTGAGAAGCGGAGGAGCAGAGGAGCGGAGGTAATGTTTCTTCTCTCAGAGGCGGGGAAGCTTGGGGGCAGAAGAACCCCTTAGACGGGCTAATGTGAGCATTCTCCGGACATAGATCACCCGGTAGTATGATTGGAGCTGCCGGACCATTGGGCACACACATGTGAATGAGTGGATGAGCTAATGTTTGTTTGGTTGTGGATGCGTTTCGGCTAATGCTATTAGCACAGCTAAGATGAGTTAAGGTGTGTGTGTGTGTGTGTGTGTGTGTGTGTGTGTGTGTGTGTGTGTTTGTTTTTGTGTCTGTGTGAGTGTGTTCGTGTGTGTATGTGTGAGAGTTTGTTTAGGTGGGGGGGGTACCAGGGCCCATCGCGGAGGAGCGGAGGAGCGGTGGAGCGGAGAAGCGGAGGAATGGAGGAGCGGAGGTAATGTTTCTCTTCTCAATGGCAGAGGATGGGAAGTTTAGGGGCAGTAGGACGCCGGTGCGAGCGATGCGTTTCAAGGCGTATTGCATGTGTGTATGGAGGGGGGGGGTCTACAGGACACCGCGGACCGGCAATGGTGCACCTTCTCCGGACATCGATCCCCGAAACGTCGGCGTGGAGCTCCCGGAGCAGCCGGCGTGTACATGTGAATGAATGGAGGAGCTAATGTGTGTGTGTGGGGTGGTGGTGGTGTGTGTGGGGGGGGGGGGGGGGGCGTTTCGGCTAATGCTATCAGCACAGCTATGATTATCCCCAGAACGTTGAGAACGAGCTCCCGGAACTCCAGACATGCGTATATAAAAGAGTGGAATTAAGGTGTGTGTGAGTGTGTCTGTGTGTGTGTGTGTGTGTGTGTGTGTGTGTGTGTGTGTCTGTGTGTGTGAGTGTGTGTGTGTGTGTGTGTGTGTGTGTGTGTGTATGTGTGGGACAGAAATAATGTCGGGGACAGAAATTGTTATTAGCCTGCTGGCAGATGACACAACCTTAGTTTTGAAAAATGAACATCAAGTCCCAATAAGCGTTGAAAAAATTAAAACATTCTCCAAGGCTTCAGGATTGTCATTAAACTTAAAGAAATGCAAACTTCTTGAGCTGCATGACTCACCACTAAAGGAAATCAGTAATGTTCCTATCAAATCAGAAATAAAATACTTGAGCATTTTCCTATCTAAGGACCAAAAGTTAAATCAATCCAGGAACATTGAATCTAAACTGAATCAAAGTAAAGCTAAATTGAATATATTGCTCCAAAGAGATTTATCAATATTAGGCCCGATATATTTGACTAAAATGGAATGTTTATCCAGATGTATATACCCAGTGTATTCCAATGCTGCTCCAAATCAACTCATAAAATCTATTAACCAAATAAATTTCAACTTTATCTGGAGGAACAGACCACACCATCTAAAAAACTCTCATATGGTGAAAGAAACAAGTGAAGGAGGGCTGAAAGTGATAGAGTTGGACTGCCTGAATGGGACATTGAAGGTGAACTGGTTGAAATCCTGGATCAAACATCATCATTCTTTCTGGTATTGTACTCCAAACTACTTATTCAACATAGTCGGCAGCCTAAGTCTTCTACTTATCTCTGACTTGGATATCAACAAGATTCCTGTCCAATTTTCAGAGTTCCATAAACAAATACTATTATACTGGAAAATGATATATGTACACAATTTCTCACCACACAGTACAATAATTTGGAACAATAGATATGTACTGCGTGGCAACAAACCTCTGTTTTACAAGGAATGCTTTGAGAAAGGTATATGGTCAATAATTGACTTGATGGATGACAATGGCAGTCGTCTAGACTATGAACAGTTCTGTACTACACACAGATTTAAGCCTCCCATATTAGAGTTGATAAAGTCACGAAACGCACTGCCTCGACAATTTGTATTCCTGACCAAAAATATAATGACGCACCGAACCGTACAACCACAGTTACCCCGACTATCACTCCAGGGAATCTCAATTCTGGACAGAAAGTGCAGCAACTCCTTTATTAGGACATGTTTCACAGGAAACTTATTCCCTGGACGTCAAAACAAAAATAATATTTGAAATAAATTTGATAAGGAATCGATTGCCACGCTGCGAACTATGTGTCTGACTCTACCCATACCCCCCAAGGCAAGAAGAGACCCACTTCTAAATTATGAATGACATCTACCCATCTAAGGAATTATTGCGGGTACGCTTTACTTTTGAAGATAATATTTGTACATTTTGTGAAGACAACATTGAAACCACTGACCATATATTTTTTCTCATTCTCATTCCATCATCACCAGTTTCCCTCTCAAAAGATGATATCACATTTGGTTTACTTATAAGCAACATAACAGATGAACTCTATGTCAATGTTCTTTTAGGCCTGGCCAAGTTCTTCATTCACAAAAACAGAATGCAAAAATGCTCCCCAAATTTTAATTTCTTCATAAACGATTTTGAATTATAAAAAAAAATCCTTAAAACTTATGGAAAAATCCAAAAACTAAAAAATATACAGTTACCCATGTCTGAGATTCCTTTTTTTTGGAAAAAAAAAACAACAACTTAATTACATGTGTATTCCTCTTGCAATTTTTTTTTCGTTTTAATTTTTTATTTGTCTATCTATTGATTTAATTATTTCCTTTTAATTTCTTTTTTTTGTCTAGCACTGTAAATTTCTCACAAACCGTTAACACTATTAACTTCTGATTACATACAGAACAAATGTCCTTATGTCCGTTGCTTCCTCATCCCTGGTTGTTTCATTGACATTCAGTTCTACCTTGCCATGTTTATTTGTACATTTGTATATTTGTGTGTACTATTTATGTTCAATTAAAAACAGTTTGATGTCTGAGATTCCTTGTGAACGGCCAACTTAATTACATGTTGTATTCCCCTTGCAATTTTTTTTTTAGTTTTTAATTTTATTTTTCTATCTATTTATTTAATTATTTCCTTTTAATTTTCTGTTTTTGTCCAGCATTAAAAATTTCTCGCAAACCGTTAACACTATTAACTTCTGATTACATACAGAACGAATGCCCTTATGCCCTTAGGAGCGGAGGAGATGTTTCTCTTCTCAGAGGCGGCGAGGGGGGGGGGAGCAGGACCCCTTACCCTTATCCCCCGGACGTTTGAGTGGAGCTCCCGGACTTCCGGGCACGCACATGCGAATGACTGGATGACCGGGAGTGCCAGGGCCTGGAGCGGATGAGCAGAGGAGAGGCGGAGGGCAGAAGCCCGGCCCAGTTCGGGAGTTCCAGGGTCCAAAGCGGGGGAGCGAAGAAGCGGAGGAGAGCAGAAGAGCAGAAGACTGGCCCGGAATTCACCGAAGTCCCGCAGATCGGGAGTTCCAGGGCCCGGAGCGGAAGAGCGGAGGAGCGGAGGAGCGGAGCAAAGCGGAAGCCCGTCTTAACAACAAGGAAATTACAGATGAGGCTATAATTTCCACAGAAATCTTTAAATTCTATAGCCACCTATACACTTCGACATTATCAAAAAGCGATTGTGACTCCTTTCCAACAAATATTCCTCAATATATCCCAAAAATAAACAACAACAAACAACATATGTTTGTTTTGTATATGTTTATATATAAACAACAAAAAATATACAGTTTGATGTCTGAGATTCCTTGTGAATCGCCAACTTAATTATATGTTGTATTCCCCTTGCAATCTTTTTCGTTTTAATTTTTTATTTGTCTATCTATTGATTTAATTATTTCCTTTTAATTTCTTTTTTTGTCTAGCATTGTAAATTTCTCACAAACCGTTAACACTATTAACTTCTGATTACATACAGAACGAATGTCCTTGATGCGTTTAAGTTTGCAGCTTCTTCGTTTTCCATGTTTCGGAAGGAATTCACAAGTTTGCCTTGTTTGAATCGTCTTTTATTTTCTTCTTCACAGCTCCGGGAATCAACATCGGTTAGCCATGGGACATGTACAGTACAGAGTGAGGGAAAAATTCCCGCCAGCACCGCTATACCAAAAAAAAAACACTGACGTAGAAGTTAACGTCAAGTTAGCTGAACAGTCGCGAAAAACTAAAACAAGTCCCAAACCTTGTCATAAAG
Source organism: Fistularia commersonii (assembly GCF_037954325.1). Taxonomy (NCBI): domain Eukaryota; kingdom Metazoa; phylum Chordata; class Actinopteri; order Syngnathiformes; family Fistulariidae; genus Fistularia; species Fistularia commersonii. The sequence goes on along the minus strand of NW_028234057.1, from coordinate 77,270 downwards.
TGCCATGCATTTCCTGAGAGTAGATACAAATACAACATATGTATACTAGAATGTAAACTCAAATAAAACTAATGAGATCACCTATCTCAACACCCCCTCTTGATCTCAACATCCAAAAAAAAACTTTGGACATTTTAATTTCCAAAGAACCACTTTTTGAATTTTTCTATTTTTACCTTTGTCATGAGTTTTGTCGAGATGTCTGCCAACATGTCCTCTGATGGACAATAGATAAGATTTATTTAACCCTCACTGAGTGCTTCACGAATGAAATGATATTTTACATCAATGTGTTTTGACCTTTGTCTGTTTACAGGATTCTTACTCAGTGCGATGGCCCCCTGATTGTCTCCGTAGATTGTTGTGCAACTGTACATTTTGTTTTCCATACCGTTTAACAGTTGAGACAGGTACATGTTTTCTTGTGCGGTGGTGGCTCGGCCGATGTATTCAGCCTCACATGTTGACAGGGCCACTGTGGGCTGTTTCCTTGACTTCCATGCAATGGCTGGGCCTTGTTTTGTTAAACTGAAACAGTAGCCTGTAGTGCTACGTCTGTCTTCTACAGATGATGCCCAGTCTGAATCACTGTAAGCTATCAGGTTCAAATCCTCCTTATTTGTCTTGAAACTTAGTTCATAATCAGCTGTCCCCTTCAAATACCTCAGAACATGTTTTGCAGCTACTAAGTTTTCTACTTTTGGCATTGCCAGATTCTGTGATAGTTTGCTCACTATCCAGCTGATATCAGGTCTGGTGCAAGTCATGGCATAAATAAGACTGCCTACAATCTCACGATATTCTTTGGGGTCGACAGGTTCACTTTGCTCATTTTCATCAGCTACAGGGATGCCCTCTAATTTTTGCTCACTTGGAGTAGATCTTGCTTTACATTCTGACATTCCAAATCTCTCTAGCATTTTTAGGATGTACTTTGATTTCATCCCCCTTTTGTTCAAATTGTATGCCCAAAAAATATGATAGTTTCCCCAGGTCTTTCATGTTGAACTTGAATTTCATGTTCTGTTTAAATGTGCTGAGTGCATCATTGCTGCTTGCTGCAATAATGAAATCTTCTTCTTCTTCTTTTGGCTTTTCCCGTCAGGGGTCGCCACAGCGAGTCAACCTTCTCCATCTAACCCTATTCTCTGTATCTTCCTCTCTCACACCAGCTACCTTCATATCCTCTCTCACTACGTCCATAAATCTTCTCTTTGGTCTTCCTCGAGACCTATTGCCTGGCAGCTCCATTTCCAGCATCCGTCTACCAATATATTCACTATCTCTTCTCTGTACATGACCGAACCATCTCAGTCTGGCTTCTCTGACCTTCTCTCCAAAACATCAAACATGTGCCGTCCCTCTGATAGACTCATTCCTGATCCTATCCATCCTGGTCACTCCCAAAGAGAACCTCAACATCTTCATCTCTGCAACCTCTAGTTCTGTCTGCTGTCTTTTGGTCATTGGAACAGTTTCTAGTCCAAACATCATCGCTGGTCTCACCACTGTCTTGTACACCTTTCCTTTTATTCTGGCCGATAGTCTTCTATCACATAGTACCCCTGACACTTTTCTCCAGCCATTCCAACCTGCTTGGACCCGTCTCTTCACCTCTTTTACGCACTCTCCGTTGCTCTGGACTGTTGACCCTAAGTACCTGAAATCCTCCAGCTTCTTGATCTCCACTCCCTGTAGCCTCACCGCTCCACCCGAGTTCCTCTCGTTCACACACATATATTCTGTCTTGCTGTGACTAACTTTCATTCCTCTCCTTTCCAGAGCATACCTCCACCTCTCTAGATTTTCCTCTACCTGTTGTCTGCTCTCACTACAGATCACAATGTCATCCGCAAACATCATGGTCCATGGGGATTCCTGTCTAACCTCATCTGTCAGCCTACCCATCACCATTGCGAACAAGAAGGGGCTCAGAGCTGATCCCTGATGGAGTCCCACCTCCACCTTGAACTTCTCGGTTACCCCTACAGCACACCGTACCAGTGTCTCACAGCTGGCATACATGTCCTGCACCAGTCTAACATACTTCTCTGCCACTCCAGACTTCCTCATAATACCAGATAATACCTCCACAATACCAGAGCTCCTCTCTTGGCACCCTGTCATATGCTTTTTCTAGGTCTACGAAAACGCAATGCAGCTCCCTCTGGCCTTCTCTGTACTTTTCTATTAGCATTCTCAACGCAAATACTGCATCTGTAGTACTCTTCCTAGGCATGAAGCCATACTGCTGTTCACAAATGCTGACTTCTGCTCTCAGTCTAGTTTCCACTACTCTTTCCCATAACTTCATTGTATGGCTCATCAACTTTATCCCTCTGTAGTTGCCACAATTCTGCACATCCCCTTTATTCTTAAAAATAGGCACCATCACACTTTGTCTCCATTCTTCAGGCATCTTCTCACTCTCTAAGATCCTGTTGAATAATCTAGTCAGAAAATCTACCGCTGCCTCTCCTAGACACTTCCACACCTCCACAGGTATATCATCAGGACCAACTGCTTTTCCACTCTTCATCCTCTTCAATGCCTTCCTCACTTCACTTTTACTCATTTTTGCTACTTTGTGGTCTACAATAATCACCTCTTCTACCCTTGCCTCTCTTTCATTTTCCACATTCATCAGCTCTTCAAAGTACTCTTTCCATCTTCCTGTCACTCTTCTAGCATCTGTCAATACATTTCCCTCTCTGTCCTTTATCACCCGGACCTGCTGTACATCCTTTCCATCTTTATCTCTCTGTTTCGCCAACTTGTATAGATCATTTTCAGCCTCCTTACTATCCAACCGAGCATACAAGTCATCATAAGCCCTTTGTTTTGCCTTTGCTACCTCTATCTTTACCTTTCGCCGCATCTCCCTGAACTCCTGTCTGTTCTCTTCAGTCCTCTCAGTATCCCACTTCTTCTTCGCTAACCATTTTCTCTGTATACACTCCTGCACTTCCTCATTCCACCACCAAGTCTCCTTATCTACTTTCCTTCCAGATGACACACCAAGTACTCTTCTACCTGTCTCCCTGATCACACTAGCTGTTGTTGTCCAATCATCTGGAAGCTCTCCCTGACCACCCAGACCCTTTCTCAACTCCTCCCTGAAAACCATGCAACACTCTGCTGCAATAATTAAATCATCTACCCAAAGCAAACCTTCTCCACGGCTCTAAACTCGTTCGTCGCCGCTACTCGGGGAACACCGGATGGCTTTCTCCCTCCGCTTCCTTACATTTTATGTCCGCTAGATGGCGGCATCCGACTGTGCACAGCGCTTGGAGCTCCAGCAGGTGATCTGGCTGCTGTGTATGAGAGGAATAAACGAGTGGGGCCGTGAGTGCAATAAATCCCCCTCCACTTCTTACATGGATGTTATCACCCTGTTACTGTATTTTAACGATACCGCTGTTTTTTCGACCTCAATGTTAAGCCGATTTTTAAACATTAAAAAAACAGATTGCTCGATTCAGTGACACCGAGGCCGTGAGTGGAGGACTTATGGAATCGACTCCTCCGCTTATTCATATGTGCATGTCTGGTGCTCCCGGAGCTTCACGCCGACGTCACAGGGATCCGTGTCCGAAGAAGGTGCACCTTGGCCGGTCTGCGGGGTCCTGTTGACTGGGAAGTTGAGACTGGCCCTTGGAAATAAAACGGAAAATAATTGAGAGCATATTTCTCAGTTAACAACGCCCCCACTTGCTCTCATATTATTGGTATCTTTGCCCATTTACATCAAAATAAAATACTCATGACCCAAACAACAACTTTGAAAAATTCAACAACTTAAACTGTGATGCAGGCTTTGTCATAACATGTGCCGGCATCTCTTGTGTTGGAAAATACTGTAGGGCTACCTTTCCACATATTTTCTTTGTGACATCTTAACACACTCTTCTGACTGACATATTTTCTGGGTATTGATTTTGATCACTTTGCCCATGTCCTTCATTTTAAATCTAGCTGTAAGCATGATTTTCACCTCTTTCATTACTTCCTCATCACTCGCAGCTATGATTAAATCATCTACCCATATTATGATGATGACTTTGTTATTTTGGTTTTCTTTGACATAAACACAATGATCTGCTTCATTCTGAATAAAGTCATTGTCAATCAAGTAAGAATGGAGCATCAGATTCCAATGACGACCGGCTTGTTCAGGGACGTATAGTGACTTTTTAAGTTTACACACCAGCTTCTGTTTTTTATTTGTCACTTCATACCCTTCTGGTTGTTCTACACAGAGCTCACAATCTATGGGTGCATGAAGATAGGCTGTCTTTACATCCATTTGGTGTAAGAACAAATTTTCCGGAACTGATTTCTGCATAAACACCCTCACACTTGTCATATTTGCTGTTGGAGAAAATGTTTCCTCGAAATCCGTGCCATACTTTTGACTGTAGCCCTTAGCAACATACCGAGCTTTATATTTGTTTGTGCCATCTTCATTTCTTTTTAGCGCTTACGCCCCCCACCCCCCACCCCCACCCCCACTGCACACTTGCCTTGGGGTAGCTGTGTTAGGGTAAAAGTGTTCTTCTCTCTCAATGACTCCATCTCTTCGTCCATAGATTTCATCCACTTGTCAGCATTAAGTGAACTCCTTGCCTCTTTAAATGTCTGTGGGACACCACACGCCAGTCTATAACAGTAGTCAATGTTAGTGAACACTTGGTCATCGTCAATAGCACTAGTCACATAACTATTAAAGTAACTGGGCTTCTTTTTGGTTCTAGTTGATCGTCTCACATTGTCTGCACTGCTTGGCTTTGTCACACGGTCAGATACGGGGTTGCCCATTACCAAGGTGTACAAAGGTGTACAAGACAGTGGTGAGACCAGCGATGATGTATGGACTAGAAACTGTTACAATGACAAAAAGACAGCAGGCAGAACTAGAGGTTGCAGATATGAAGATGTTGAGGTTCTCTTACGGAGTGACCAGGATTGATAGGATCAGGAATGAGTATCAGAGGAACAGCACATGTTCGATGTTTTGGAGAGAAGGTCAGAGAAGCCAGACTGAGATGGTTCGGTCATGTACAGAGGAGGGATAGAGAATATATTGGTAGACGGATGCTGGAATTGGAGCTGCAAGGCAAGAGGTCTCGAGGAAGACCAAAGAGAGGATTTATGGACGTGGTGAGAGAGGATATGAAGGTAGTTGGTGTGAGAGAGGAGGATACGGAGAATAGGGTTAGATGGAGAAAGTTGACTCGCTGTGGCCACACCTGACGGGAAAAGACAAAAGAAGAAGAAGAAGAAGAAGAAGAAGAAGAAGAAGAAGAAGAAGAAGAAGAAGAAGAAGAAGAAGAAGAAGAAGAAGAAGAAGGGGAAGAAGAAGAAGAAGAAGAAGAAGAAGAAGAAGAAGTAAGAAAGAGAGGTTGGGGGGGAAGCAAACCTTCTCCACGGCTCTAAACTCGTTCGTCGCCGCTACTCGGGGAACACCGGATGGCTTTCTCCCTCCGCTTCCTTACACTTTATGTCCGCTAGATGGCGGCATCCGACTGTGCACAGCGCTTGGAGCTCCACCAGGTGATCTGGCCGCTGTGTATGAGAGGAATAAACGAGTGGGGCCGTGAGTGCAATAAATCCCCCTCCACTTCTTACATGGATGTTATCACCCTGTTACTGTATTTTAACGATACCGCTGTGTTTTCCACCTCAATATTAAGCCGATTTTTAAACATTAAAAACCAAATTGCTCGATTCAGTGACACCGAGGCCGTGAGTGGAGGACTTATGGAGTTGACTCCTTCGCTTATTCATATGTGCATGTCTGGTGCTCCCGGAGCTTCACGCCGACGTCACGGGGATCCGTGTCCGAAGAAGGTGCACCTTGGCCGGTCTGCGGGATCCTGTTGACCGGAAGCTGAGACTGGCCCTTGGAAATAAAACGGAAAATAATTGAGAGCATATTTCTCAGTTAACAACGCCCCCACTTGCTCTCATATTATTGGTATCTTTGCCCATTTACATCAAAATAAAATACTCATGACCCAAACAACAAACAACAACTTTGAAAAATTCAACAACTTAAACTGTGATGCAGGCTTTGTCATAACATGTGCCGGCATCTCTTGTGTTGGACAATACTGTAGGGCTACCTTTCCACATATTTTCTTTGTGACATCTTAACACACTCTTCTGACTGACATATTTTCTGGGTATTGATTTTGATCACTTTGCCCATGTCCTTCATTTTAAATCTAGCTGTAAGCGTGATTTTCACATCTTTCATTACTTCCTCATCACTCGCAGCTATGATTAAATCATCTACCCATATTATGATGATGACCTTGTCATTTTGGTTTTCTTTGACATAAACACAATGATCTGCTTCATTCTGAATAAAGTCGTTGTCAATCAAGTAAGAATGGAGCATCAGATCCCAATGACGACCGGCTTGTTCAGGGACGTATAGTGACTTTTTAAGTTTACACACCAGCTTCTGTTTTTTATTTGTCACTTCATACCCTTCTGGTTGTTCTACACAGAGCTCACAATCTATGGGTGCATGAAGATAGGCTGTCTTTACATCCATTTGGTGTAAGAACAAATTTTCCGGAACTGATTTCTGCATAAACACCCTCACACTTGTCATATTTGCTGTTGGAGAAAATGTTTCCTCGAAATCCGTGCCATACTTTTGACTGTAGCCCTTAGCAACATAACGAGCTTTATATTTGTTTGTGCCATCTTCATTTCTTTTTAGCGCATACGCCCCCCACCCCCCACCCCCACCCCCACTGCACACTTGCCTTGGGGTAGCTGTGTTAGGGTAAAAGTGTTCTTCTCTCTCAATGACTCCATCTCTTCGTCCATAGATTTCATCCACTTGTCAGCATTGAGGGAACTCCTTGCCTCTTTAAATGTCTAACTGATCATCATCATCATCATCATCATCATCATCATCATCATCATCATCATCATCATCATCATTATCATCATCATCCTGGTCTGAGCTCATCTCTGTCTGGGTTTGTTGCTCTGGAGATGGGTTCGACACAAATTTTAGCAGTCTGTTTTAGTACTCTTTCACTATTTGGATAATATACAAAATAAGCTGGACTATTTTTGTCATATCCAATGAAAACTCCCTTCTCACCTCTTGAGTCAAGTTTCTTTTTGTTGTGCTTGTATGCATAGCACACAGCACCAAACTTTTGCATTTGTGACACATTTGGTTTCTTTCCCGTCAAGCCGAAACGCCCCCCCCCCCCCCCACCACCACCACCACCACACACACATTAGCTCCTCCATTCATTCACATGTACACGCCGGCTGCTCCGGGAGCTCCACGCCGACGTTTCGGTGATCGATGTCCGCAGAAGGTGCACCATTGCCGGCCTGCGGTATCCTGTAGACCCCCCCCCTCCATACACACATGCAATACGCCTTGAAACGCATCGCTCGCACCGACGCGGGGAATCCTTTACCCTACTTCCACAGCAACGGCGAGAATCACATTGCGTCGGCCGCCGTGAGGAAGAGGGGGGGGGGGGGGGGGCATTAAGGGGGGGGGAGAGAGACATGGAGATTTTCTCAGCCTCTCATTCTTTTTTTTTTTTTTTTAATTGAACATAAATAGTACACACAAATATACAAATGTACAAATAAACATGGCAAGGTAGAACTGAATGTCAATGAAACAACCAGGCATGAGGAAGCAAAGGACATAAGGACTGTTGAGATAGGTGATCTCATTAGTTTTATTTGAGTTTACATTCTAGTATACATATGTTTTATTTGTATCTACTCTCAGGAAATGTATGGCACTTTATGACAAGGTTTGGGACTTGTTTTAGTTTTTCGCGACTGTTCAGCTAACTTGACGTTAACTTCTACGTCAGTGTTCTTTTTTTGGTATAGCGGTGCTGGCGGGAATTTTTCCCTCACTCTGTACTGTACATGTCCCATGGCTAACCGATGTTGATTCCCGGAGCTGTGAAGAAGAAAATAAAAGACGATTCAAACAAGGCAAACTTGTGAATTCCTTCCGAAACATGGAAAACGAAGAAGCTGCAAACTTAAACGCAACAGGTTATGGGCCCAGGCAACGAACAAAAGGAGGAAGATGGCAACGTTTGGTTTTCGATGGAGACGGAAAACAACTACGAGCTTTGGGAAGTAAAGTTTCTGGGACACATGCGACTCGAAGGTTTGAAAGAGACAATACTTTCAACTGTTGAGCCCGACCCAGATAAAAATGCAGAATGCTACGCTGAGCTTATCCAGTTCCTCGATGATAAAAGTCTATCATTGGTAATGAGGGAAGCCGCAGATGACGGTCGAAAAGCTTTGAAAATATTACGGGATCATTACGCCAGCCAGGGTAAGCCCAGAATTATTTCCCTGTACAGCGAACTATGCTCACTCAAGAAGGAACCCGACGAAACAATAACAGATTACATTATCAGAGCAGAAAAGGCAGTCACCGCTCTGAGAAACACAAAACAGGTGATAAGTGATGAGCTGATGATCGCTATGGTTATGAAAGGGCTTCCAGAACCGTACAAGCCCTTCGTCATTCACGTAACTCAGAGCAGTGAAGAAATGACGTTTATTCAGTTCAAGAGTAAACTAAGAAGTTATGAAGAGACTGAAAAGTTTGACAGCAAAACCAAATCAGACAATGTAATGAAAGTGGACATGTCAACGGTGATCTGCTATGGATGTGGAAACCGTGGCCATATGGCAAAAGCTTGTCACCAAAAATCAGGGCCAAAATGGTGCAGCTATCACAGAAGCGCAACCCACACCGATGAGACATGCAGAAGAAAATCCAAGCCCAAAGAAGACTCGGTCAAACAAAACACAGACATCCAAGACAAAGATAAGGAAGATGAGCAAACTTTTGTATTCAAGGTCAGTCAAAAAGTCCCTCCGGAAAATATCAGAAAAAATGGACTGATGGTAGACTGTGGCGCTACATCACACATCATAACACAAGAAGACAAATTCATAAGATTTGATGAGTTTTTCAACCCAAACAAACATTACATGGAGCTAGCAGACGGGACCAGAAGAAACAAAGTGGCACTAAAAAGAGGTGATGCAGAAGTGTTACTCCAGGACATTGAAGGAAAACCTGTCCTGGTAACCTTAAGGGGAGCCTTATTCATCCCATCATATCCTCAGGACTTCATATCGGTGAAGGCAGCCACAGCTGATGGAGCCAGCGTGATATTCAAAGAAGGAGAGAACAGACTCATAACCAAAGAAGGAAAAATTTTCAGCATTGAGGAATGTGACAGACTCTACTACATAAGAACGGTAAATTATCAACAACTTTATGATGATACAGTAAATGACATGATGTCCAGGGATAGAGTAAACTTAACTTGTGATGTCAAAACATGGCATGAGATTATGGGACACTGCAATGTAAAAGATGTATTAAAATGACCAAACTTAGTCGAGGGTATGAAGATTACAGGTCAGACCAAGGTAGACTGTAACGTAGACTGTAACGTATGCACGGAGGGAAAATTCACAAATAGCAGAAACAGGCAAGCTGATGCAAAAGCTGATGCACCCCTAAAAATGGTACACACTGACTTATCAGGCCCGATTGAACCAGCTGGTCAAGAAGGGCATAAGTATGTCATTTCATTCACAGATGATTATTCAGGGGCAGTATTTGTATATTTTCTCAAATACAAGAGTGAAGCTACATTAGCAACAGAGAAGTTCCTTGCTGACAGCGCAGCGTATGGTCGTGTCAAATGTATCAGGTCAGACAACGGGACTGAATACACAGGAAATGCTTTTCAATCTCTTCTAAGGGAGAAAGGCATAAGACATGAAACATCATCCCCATACTCTCCCCATCAAAATGGGACAGCAGAAAGACAATGGAGGACCCTTTTTGAAATGGCAAGGTGTATGCTAATAGCAAAAGGATTACCAAAGGTTTTGTGGCCTTATGCTGTCCAGACCGCTGCCCATATTCGAAATAGATGTTACAATGACAGACACAAAAATACCCCATACTTCATGTTAACAGGGAGAAAGCCAAATCTTTCAAAAATGTGGATATTCGGAACTGAGTGTTATGCATACAAACATGACACTAAGAAATTGGATCCCAGATGTGAAAGAGGAATATTTGTGGGATACAGTAAGAAAAGCCCTTCATACCTGGTCTATAATCCACTTACAGAAAAAGTGTCAAAACAGAGACTGGTGAAATTGATCAAAAAGGGAAGAATTGAACAACAAACACAAACTGATGATTATGAGACAGAAATCCAGGGATATGAAGACACAGAATCTACAGATGAAACCAGTATAGATGTGTCACAAAGTGAAGATAAAACAGACAACCATATACAAAATGAGGATGAGAGTACTAACGCAGATGTGTCACATGACGAAGAAACAGCAGAAAATGTCCAAAATGAAAAAGAGACGAGGTCAGACATAAAACCCAGATATAATCAAACCAGTCGCTATCCTAGACGAAAAAGGGTCGTTCCAAGGTATTTAGAGGATTATCAGACAGACTATATTAACAATGATAAAAATCATACAACTATTGATTACTGTTACAGGACTGTGTGCGGAGTCCCACAGAATTATAGTGAAGCACTGAAGTCACCACTGGCACCTGGGTGGAATTGTGCCATGAGGGAAGAGATTGACTCGCTTAAACAGAATGACACATTTGAACTGACAACTTTACCTGAAGGGAGAAAAGTAATTGGAGGAAAATGGGTATTTGCCCTTAAAGAAAATGCTGAAGGAGGACAAATATTTAAGGCCAGATATGTAGCTAAGGGTTACAATCAAACAGAAGGCATAGACTACTATGAAACTTTTGCACCGACAGCTAACATTACATCAGTGCGGGCACTAATGCAGATAGCTGTACAAAATAACCTCATTGTCCATCAAATGGATGTTAAGACGGCATATTTACATGCTCCTATACATGAGGAGATTTTCTTGGAACAACCAGAAGGGTTTGAAATGATGTCAGAAACAGGAGAGAAACTAGTGTATAGATTAAAGAAATCTCTTTATGGCCTGAAACAATCAGGAAGAAACTGGTATGAACTCCTTAATGACCATTTAGAACAGGACAACTTTGTGAGAAATCTCTCTGACCACTGTGTGTACAGAAAACAGACGGAAAATGGTGACACAATCATTGTAATAATTTGGGTAGATGATTTAATTATTGCCGCAAGCAGCAATGATGCACTCAGCACATTTAAACAGAACATGAAATTCAAGTTCAACATGAAAGACCTGGGGAAACTATCATATTTTTTGGGCATACAATTTGAACAAAAGGGGGATGAAATCAAAATGAACCAGACAAAGTACATCCTAAAAATGCTAGAGAGATTTGGAATGTCAGAATGTAAAGCAAGATCTACTCCAAGTGAGCAAAAATTAGAGGGCATCCCTGTAGCTGATGAAAATGAGCAAAGTGAACCTGTCGACCCCAAAGAATATCGTGAGATTGTAGGCAGTCTTATTTATGCCATGACTTGCACCAGACCTGATATCAGCTGGATAGTGAGCAAACTATCACAGAATCTGGCAATGCCAAAAGTAGAAAACTTAGTAGCTGCAAAACATGTTCTGAGGTATTTGAAGGGGACAGCTGATTATGAACTAAGTTTCAAGACAAATAAGGAGGATTTGAACCTGATAGCTTACAGTGATTCAGACTGGGCATCATCTGTAGAAGACAGACGTAGCACTACAGGCTACTGTTTCAGTTTAACAAAACAAGGCCCAGCCATTGCATGGAAGTCAAGGAAACAGCCCACAGTGGCCCTGTCAACATGTGAGGCTGAATACATCGGCCGAGCCACCACCGCACAAGAAAACATGTACCTGTCTCAACTGTTAAACGGTATGGACAACAAAATGTACAGTTGCACAACAATCTACGGAGACAATCAGGGGGCCATCGCACTGAGTAAGAATCCTGTAAACAGACAAAGGTCAAAACACATTGATGTAAAATATCATTTCATTCGTGAAGCACTCAGTGAGGGTTAAATAAATCTTATCTATTGTCCATCAGAGGACATGTTGGCAGACATCTCGACAAAACTCATGACAAAGGTAAAAATAGAAAAATTCAAAAAGTGGTTCTTTGGAAATTAAAATGTCCAAAGTTTTTTTTTGGATGTTGAGATCAAGAGGGGGTGTTGAGATAGGTGATCTCATTAGTTTTATTTGAGTTTACATTCTAGTATACATATGTTGTATTTGTATCTACTCTCAGGAAATGCATGGCACTTTATGACAAGGTTTGGGACTTGTTTTAGTTTTTCGCGACTGTTCAGCTAACTTGACGTTAACTTCTACGTCAGTGTTTTTTTTTGGTATAGCGGTGCTGGCGGGAATTTTTCCCTCACTCTGTACTGTACATGTCCCATGGCTAACCGATGTTGATTCCCGGAGCTGTGAAGAAGAAAATAAAAGATGATTCAAACAAGGCGAACTTGTGAATTCCTTCCGAAACATGGAAAACGAAGACGCTGCGAACTTAAACGCAACAGTTTGGTTGTGGATGCGTTTCGGCTAATGCTATTAGCACAGCTATGATGAGTTAAGGTGTGTTTGTGTGTGTGTGTGTCTGTGTGTGTGTGTGTGTGCGTGTGTGTGAGTGTGAATTTGTTTAGGTGGGGGGGGGTCGCGGACAGGGAGTACCGGGGCCTCGAGCGGATGAGCTGAGAAGCGGAGGAGCGGAGGTAATGTTTCTCCTCTCAGAGGCGGGGAAGCTTGGGGGCATAAGAACCCCTTAGACGGGCCAATGTGAGCCTTCTCCGGACATAGATCACCCGGACGTATGACTGGAGCTCCCGTACCTCTGGGCACACACATATGTGAATGAGTGGATGAGCTAATGTTTCTTTTGTTGTGGATACGTTTTGGCCAATGCTATTAGCACAGCTATGATGAGTTCAGGTGTGTGTGTGTGTGTGTGTGTGTGTGTGTGTGTTTGTGTGTGTGTTGGTGTGTGTGTGTCTGTGTGTGTGTGTGTGTGCGTGTGTTTATCTGTGTGTGAGAGTTTGTTTTGGTGGTGGTGGTGGTGGTGGGGGGGTTCCCGCGGACAGGGAGTACCAGGGCCTGGAGCGGATGAGGTGAGGAGCGGAGGAGGGCAGAAGCCCGGACCGTGATTCGCCTATGTCCAGCGGTTCGGGAGTTCCAGGGCCAAAAGCGGAGAAGCGGAGGACAGCAAAAGCCCTGTCCGCAATTCACCTGAGTCCGGCGGATCGGTAGTACCTGGTTCCGCAGCGGAGGCGCGGAGGAGCGGAGGAGCGGAGCAAAGCGGAAGCCCGTCTTAACAACAAGGAAATTACAGATGAGGCTATAATTTCCACAGAAATCTTTAAATTCTATCGCTACCTATACACTTCGACATTGTCAAAAAGCGATTGTGACTCCTTTCCAACAAATATTCCTCAATATATCCCAAAAATAAACAACAACAAACAATATATGTTTGTTTTGTATATATCTATATATAATCAACAAAAAATATACAGTTTGATATCTGAGATTCCTTGTGAGTCGCCAACTTAATTACATGTTGTACTCCCCTTGCAATCTTTTTTTCGTTTTAATTTTCTATTAGTCAATCTATTGATTTAATTATTTCATTTTAATTTCTTTTTTTGTCTAGCATTGTAAATTTCTCACAAACCGTTAACACTATTAACTTCTGATTCCATACAGAACGAATGTCCTTATGTCCTTTGCTTCCTCATGCCTGGTTGTTTCATTGACATTCAGTGCTACCTTGCCATGTTTATTTGTACATTTGTATAGTTGTGTGTACTATTTATGTTCAATTAAAAAAAAAAAAAAAGAATGAGAGGCTGAGAAAATCTCCATGCCTCTCTCTCCCCCCCTTAATGCCCCCCCCCCCCCCCCCCCCTTCCGACGCAACGCGATTCTCGCCGTTGTTGTGGAAGTAGGGTAAAGGATTCCCCGCGTCGGTGCGAGCGATGCGTTTCAAGGCGTATTGCATGTGTGTATGGAGGGGGGGGGGGGTCTACAGGACACCGCAGACCAGCAATGGTGCACCTTCTGCGGACATCGATCACCGAAACGTCGGCGTGGAGCTCCCGGAGCAGCCGGCGTGTACATGTGAATGAATGGAGGAGCTAATGTGTGTGGGGTGGTGGTGGTGCTGGTGGTGTGGGGGGGGGCGCGTTTCGGCGAATGCTATCAGCACAGCTATGATTATCCCCAGAACGTTGAGAACGAGCTCCCGGAACTCCAGACATGCGTATATAAAAGAGTGGAATTAAAGTGTGTGTGAGTGTGTGTGTGTGTGTGTGTGTGTGTGTGTGTGTGTGTGTGTGTGTGTGTGTATGTGTGTGTGTATGTGTGGGACAGAAATAATGTCGGGGACAGAAATTGTTATTAGCCTGCTGGCAGATGACACAACCTTAGTTTTGAAAAATGAACATCAAGTCCCAATAAGCGTTGAAAAAATTAAAACATTCTCCAAGGCTTCAGGATTGTCATTAAACTTAAAGAAATGCAAACTTCTTGAGCTGCCACTAAAGGAAAACAGCAATGTTCCTATCAAATCAGAAATAAAATACTTGAGCATTTTCCTATCTAAGGACCAAAAGTTAAATCAGTCCAGGAACATTGAATCTAAACTGAATCAAAGTAAAGCTAAATTGAATATATGGCTCCAAAGAGATTTATCAATATTAGGCCGGATATATTTGAGTAAAATGGAATGTTTATCCAGATGTATATACCCAGTGTATTCCAATGCTGCTCCAAATCAACTCATAAAATCTATTAACCAAATAAATTTCAACTTTATCTGGAGGAACAGACCACACCATCTAAAAAAATCACATACGGTGAAAGAAACAAGGGAAGGAGGGCTGAAAGTGATAGAGTTGGACTGCCTGAATGGGACATTGAAGGTGAACTGGTTGAAATCCTGGATCAAACATCATTATTCTTTCTGGTATTGTACTCCAAACTACTTATTCAACATAGTCGGCAGCCTAAGTCTTCTACTTATCTCTGACTTGGATATCAACAAGATTCCTGTCCAATTTTCAGAGTTCCATAAACAAATACTATTATACTGGAAAATGATATATGTACACAATTTCTCACCACACAGTACAATAATTTGGAACAATAGATATGTACTGCGTGGCAACAAACCTCTGTTTTACAAGGAATGCTTTGAGAAAGGTATATGGTCAATAATTGACTTGATGGATGACAATGGCAGTCCTCTAGACTATGAACAGTTCTGTGCTACACACAGATTTAAGCCTCCCATATTAGAGTTGATAAAGTTACGAAACCCACTGCCTCGACAATTTGTATTCCTGACCAAAAATATAATGACGCACCGAACCGTACAACCACAGTTACCCCGACTGTCACTCCAGGGAATCTCAATTCTGGACAGAAAGTGCAGTTGTTATCTGAGAAATATGCTCTCAGTTATTTCCCTTTTATTTTGAATGGCCAGTCCCAGCTTCCGGTCTGTCCGTAGTGTTTTTATTTGCTTGAAAATAAACTCAACTTCTTCCAGTTCTGCAAAGCAAGAGGCGTGTCACACATATTATTCCTCCGTAAAAGACCCAGTCGGTATTGAGGGGTAGCACGCAGATCTACTGCACAGATAACCTCTGATAACAGGTTATGGGCCCAGGAAACCCCCAAAGACGGCTGAAGACAGTTTGGAGCCGCTGAGAAGAGCGACAATACTGCAAACTCATCACTGGCCATGGAAAACAAGCAAGCCAGATGATGGAAGGAGACTTGCAGGAGGCAAACAAACTAAACCTGTTTTTTAACAGATTTGATGAAGGTGCCTCCGCCCACCCTCCCCCCAGCTCCTCTCAGGACTTTCCTTCCCCTGTGCCCTCACCCCTCACTTTAAGGAGCTTTCCCCCTCCCCCACGCACCTCTTCTGCTTCCCTGGACGATGTCTCGTTTACACCTCAGCCGTCCTGCCCCCCACTGGGACTCTCTCTGCCCCCCACTGGGACTCTCTCCACCCCCTCCTGTCGCCTTCACCGCTGAGGAGGTGAGAAGAGAGTTCAGCCGCCTTCCTCCCAGGAAAGCTGCTGGCCCTGACGGCCTTAGCCCCAGAGTGCTGAAAGGATGTGCCTCTCAGCTGTGTGGGATCTTCTCACATCTCTTCAACCTGAGCCTGACCCAGATGGTTGTCCCCGACCGGTGGAAAACCTCATGCCTGGTTCCAGCGCCCGAGGTGAAGCATCCCAGCAGACACAACGACTACAGACCGGTGGCCCTGACATCATACGTCATGAAGTCGCTGGAGAGGCTCGTCCTGAGGCACCTTGGCACAGTCGTCGGACCTTCGCTGGACCCCCTGCGGTTCGCATACCACCCACGGATAGGAGTGGAAGACGCCATCATCTTCCTGCTGCACAGAATCTACACACACCTGGAGGAGGCAGGAAGCACTGTGAGAGTCATGTTCTTTGACTTCTCCAGTGCTTTTAACACCATTCGACCTGCCCTGCTGAACAGGAAGCTTCTGGACATGCAGGTAGATGCTCCACTCGCGGCTGTTGGAGAGTAATTGTAATTCATGCTGGTCTAAGTTAAAACCTGTAAAGAGGAGACTGAGGTTATCATAAGAAATAACACAGACAAGCGACTATTCTTTTGTGCTCTGCAGAGGGGGAGACTCAGCGCGCTCTTTGGAGCCAAGATCCAGAGAATCCCCCCGAGTTCCTCCTTGCTCGGCTTTTTATTGTGTGAAAGTGTTTATTTACATAACAACATTTATTCAATAGTATAGTTCATGCATATGTGAAGTTGACCAGGATGATATACAGGGGTGGTCAGGTTTCTCTCCAGAAGCGTTTATCCTCGTTTAGATTTACGTTTACGGGGGGTAGGTTCTTATCTAAAGATGTTTACGACCATTGGAATATCTTGGAGGGCCCAACTCTTGTTAGAGGACAAAGGTCTTTTGTGCTCTAGCATGTCTGGCTAACTTCATGTGAGTAGTCGAAATAACATAGTTATAGAAATAGAGAGTAAACTCTAACAATTCTCTCCTGTTTATGAGACTCCGAACAATGTTAAACTCTTCAGCATCATCATGCCATGTTGGTACATAGTTTACAGATAACACTTCATACAACATCATGGTCGTCGTCCTCCACAGTCGAATCATTATCATTTTCTTTTTCTGAATCACTTATAGGCAGTTGCTCATATATCTGTCCAGTGTAGTGAGTCCTTGGTTGGGTCTGCACTGCTACTATTGCCATCTGGACAAAGGCTGCGGAAGCCATTTTAGCAATCATGCTTCTCAAACAAGGAATAACGCACATAGTAAATAAACAAAACAAAATAAGAATCACAATCACAGGTGTAAGGCACTTTAAAAGTATTTGCCACCAAGTTCCGTTGATGATCCATCCAAGAGGGTCAAACTGTAAAAACGACATTAAAGTATCACTGTCCTCTTTACCCTCTAGTTGGTTCTTTAATGTCGTCAATTTGTCATGAATTGCTGTGAAATTGTCTCGCATGTCTGGGATATATGTGCAACATTGTTGTCCTATTATCGCACATACACCACCTTCCTTGGCTAAGACAATATCTAAAGCCATACGATTTTGTAAAAGCATTTCTTTCATAGCCATAGTCTCTGGATTGTTTTGTATCAGTCCATTCAATTCTAGAACCCTTGACGTTAGGTTCTGTAATGTCGCCCAGACCTCATTCATTCGATGTCCCGAGTAGGCTACACCATAGTTAGGGAACATTGTCATAAGTATTCCTCTAGAGTCACTTATCAAGGCTCTTCGACTACGTTCATGTCCCATAGGCCTAATGAGTTGTACGCTATGAGTCATGTTATGCTCTGGTATAAAAGTTATAGCACTTCCTAATCGGGCCAAATAGCATGTGCCACACCAATGTTCAGGCAGATACAGAAATGCTCGTTTGCCACAAATCCATACATGTGTTTTTGGGCATGTATGGATAACCGTATTTGTGTGGGAATGCAAAAATCCTCCATGGTGGTATACCAGATTTGGTGAGGTTTGTTTCAATGCCCAATAATGGCTTGAGGGCTGTCAGATTCATGGCACACACGCCCATTCCCCACTTTCCAACCTCACATATACTATTATTATAGTAGTCATAGGTTTTCCTAACCGGTCTATCCGTTTCCTTATCTAGCACAGTGTCACACTGTAGTTGGCCTAGATAATGCTCTTTCTTACCACACTGTCGTTTCATACAAAATGGTGGTGTCTTTTGTATTGTCATTAGAGTGAATCCCTCAATGACAGTTTTATTGGTTACCATAGAATAATCAGCTGGTAATCGCCATTTGGATGGATCGTAAGGCAGAAAAGGAAGGACTGAGGTATTTGTTATATTCTGAAAAATTCCAAATCTCTGACTCAATCCTTGGGAATATACCCATATTATAGACAAGGTCTCACTTTGGTTAATTGGATGAGGTTGTATAGTCGGGTTATGAGACATTGATATTGGCATTACCGTACAAACATAACAATCAGTTTGGTCTCCTGCCGTTACATTTACCGATCGCCACCAGAGACTGTCTCGGTGTGGAAGATGAGAAGCAGTATGAACTCTGGGAGACTAAATGCTTGGCCTACATGCGGCTGCAGGGGCTCAAAGACACAATTCTGAGTGAAACTCCAGAATTTGATGACGATGACGAGGAGGCGAAGGACAAGGAGCAGAATGAAATGGCCAATGCCGAACCGATCCAGTTTTTAGATGACAAAAGTCTAGGCCTGGTCATGCGCGAAGCTGCAGATGATGGGAGAAAGGCACTGAAGATGCTACGAGAGTATTACGCAGGTAAAGGGAAGCCTGGCATTATAAACCTGTATACTGACCTGACAAAACTGCAGAAAGGAAGCAATGAAAGCGTAACAGACTTTGTGATTAGGGCAGAGACTATAATCACGGTGCTAAGAAATGCAGAGGAAGTCATGAGTGATGATCTTCTCATAGCTATGGTGCTAAAGGGACTTCCAGAATCGTTCAAACCATTTGCAGTTCATGTGACTCAAAGTGAAGAAAAGCTCAAATTTGCTGACTTCCGTGTTTTTCAGTGACGTTCAGAGCTGACACACACCATGTTGAGCTGGCAGACGCAACCAAGTGTCAAGGCGTGGCGAAGCAGCGGGGAGAGGCAGAGGTGATCCTCATAGACAGCAGAGGACGTCACCACACAGCACCACTGAGAAACGCACTGTTCATCCCTTCCTGTCCACAGGACATTTTTTCTGTGATGGCCGCCACAGCAAGCGGAGCAACGGTAATCTTCAATGAAGGAAAAGACATAGTCAAAATGAGTGACCGTACTGTATTTCCTATTAATGTGCAGAACACACTTTACCACCTATCTACAGCAGATGAAAGTAATGACAAATGCAATGGGTGTTTTGATTTACAAACATGGCATGAAATTTTCAGCCATTGTAATTAGAGCGATGTACAAAAGTTGACAAAAGTGGTTGATGGTATGGTAATCAAAGGGAAAACTGAAAAACCTGTATCACCATGTGAAGTGTGTATTCAAGGGAAGTTTGTGCAGATCAGAAACAGAGAGCCTGATGCAAGAGCAACAGAGGTGTTTGATTTAGTGCATACAGATCTGGCAGGGCCAGTAGATCCCATATCTATAGATGGACACAGATTTGCATTGTCGTTTACTGATGATTATTCCAACACAATTTTTGTGTACTTTCTCAAACAAAAGAGTGGTACAGTGAGTGCCACAGAGAGATTCTTAGCAGACACTGCCCCTTATGGGAAGATTAAGTGTATGAGATCTGACAATTGTACTGAGTTTATGTCAAAAGAGTACCAAGGACTAATGACTAAACGGGGTGTTAGACATGAAACGTCAGCGCCATACTCACCACACCAAAACGGGAACGCAGAGAGAAACTGGAGGACTTTATTCGACATGGCATGGTGCATATTACTAGGAAGCAACCTACCCAAAACATTGTGGACCCATGCAGTGCAGACAGCAGCAGTCAGGAACTGATGCTTTAATAATCGGACAAAGCAGACGGCTTACTTTATGTTGACGGGAAAGAAACGAAATGTGTCACAAATGCAAATGTTTGGTGCTGTGTGCTATGCATACAAGCACACCAAAAAGAAACTTGACTCAAGAGGTGAGAAGGGAGTTTTCATTGGATATGCCAAAAATAGTCCAGCTTATTTTGTATATTATCCAAATAGTGAAAGAGTACTAAAAACACAGACTGCTAAAATTTGTGACAAACCCATCTCCAGAGCAACAAACCCAGACAGAGATGAGCTCAGATCAGGATGATGATGATGATGATGATGATGATGATCTTCATCTAGCGGCCATAAAATGTAACGAAGCGGAGGGAGAAAGCCATCCGGTGTTTCCCGAGTAGCGGCGACGAACGAGTTTAGAGCCGTGGAGAAGGTTTGCTTCCCCCCCACCCTCTCTTTCTAACTTCTTCTTCTTCTTCTTCTTCTTCTTCTTCTTCTTCTTCTTCTTCTTCTTCTTCTTCTTCTTCTACAGTTTCTAGTCCATACATCATCGCTGGTCTCACCACTGTCTTGTACACCTTTGTACACCTTGGAAATGGGCAGCCCCGTATCTGACCGTGTGACAAAGCCAAGCAGTGCAGACAATGTGAGATGATCAACTAGAACCAAAAAGAAGCCCAGTTACTTTAATGGTTATGTGACTAGTGCTATTGACGATGACCAAGTGTTCACTAACATTGACTACTGTTATAGACTGGCGTGTGGTGTCCCACAGACATTTAAAGAGGCAAGGAGTTCCCTCAATGCTGACAAGTGGATGAAATCTATGGACGACGAGATGGAGTCATTGAGAGAGAACAACACTTTGACCCTAACACAGCTACCCCAAGGCAAGTGTGCAGTGGGGGTGGGGGGGTGGGTGTATGCGCTAAAAAGAAATGAAGTTGGCACAAACAAATATAAAGCTCGTTATTTTGCTAAGGGCTACAGTCAAAAGTATGGCACGGATTTTGAGGAAACATTTTCTCCAACAGCAAATATGACAAGTGTGAGGGTGTTCATGCAGAAATCAGTTCAGGAAAATTTGGCAGGTCGTCATTGGAATCTGATGCTCCATTCTTACTTGATTGACAACGACTTTATTCAGAATGAAGCAGATCATTGTGTCTATGTCAAAGAAAACCAAAATGACAAAGTCATCATCATAATATGGGTAGATGATTTAATCATAGCTGCGAGTGATGAGGAAGTAATGAAAGAGGTGAAAATCATGCTTACAGCTAGATTTAAAATGAAGGACTTGGGCAGAGTGATCAAAATCAATACCCAGAAAATATGTCAGTCAGAAGAGTGTGTTAAGATGTCACAAAGAAAATATGTGGAAAGGTAGCCCTACAGTATTGTCCAACACAAGAGATTCCGGCAGATGTTATGACAAAGCCTGCATCGCAGTTTAAGTTGTTGAATTTTTCAAAGTTGTTGTTTGGGTCATGAGTATTTTATTTTGATGTAAATGGGCAAAGATACCAATAATATGAGAGCAAGTGGGGGCGTTGTCAACTGAGAAATATGCTCTCAATTATTTTCCGTGTTATTTCGAAGGGCCAGCCTCAGCTTCCGGTCAACAGGACCCCGCAGACCGGCCAAGGTGCACCTTCTTCGGACACGGATCCCCGTGACGTCGGCGTGAAGCTCCGGGAGCACCAGACATGCACTTATGAATAAGCGAAGGAGTCAACTCCATAAGTCCTCCACTCAGGGCCTCGGTGTCACTGAATCGAGCAATTTGGTTTTTAATGTTTAAAAATCGGCTTAACATTGAGGTGGAAAACACAGCGGTATCGTTAAAACGCAGTAACAGGGTGATAACATCCATGTAAGAAGTGGAGGGGGATTTATTGCACTCACGGCCCCACTCGTTTATTCCTCTCATACACAGCGGCCAGATCACCTGCTGGAGCTCCAAGCGCTGTGCACAGTCGGATGCCGCCATCTAGCGGACATAAAATGTAAGGAAGCGGAGGGAGAAAGCCATCCGGTGATCCCCAAGTAGCGGCGACGAACGAGTTTAGAGCCGTGGAGAAGGTTTGCTTCCCCCCCAACCTCTCTTTCTTACTTCTTCTTCTTCTTCTTCTTCTTCTTCTTCTTCTTCTTCTTCTTCTTCTTCTTCTTCTTCTTCTTCTTCTTCTTCTTCTTCTTCTTCTTCTTCTTCTTCTTCTTCTTCTTCTTCTTCTTCTTCTTCTTCTTCTTCTTCTTCTTCTTCTTCTTCTTCTTCTTTTGTCTTTTCCCGTCAGGTGTGGCCACAGCGAGTCAACTTTCTCCATCTAACCCTATTCTCCGTATCCTCCTCTCTCACACCAACTACCTTCATATCCTCTCTCACCACGTCCATAAATCCTCTCTTTGGTCTTCCTCGAGACCTCTTGCCTTGCAGCTCCAATTCCAGCATCCGTCTACCAATATATTCTCTATCCCTCCTCTGTACATGACCGAACCATCTCAGTCTGGCTTCTCTGACCTTCTCTCCAAAACATCGAACATGTGCTGTTCCTCTGATACTCATTCCTGATCCTATCAATCCTGGTCACTCCGTAAGAGAACCTCAACATCTTCATATCTGCAACCTCTAGTTCTGTCTGCTGTCTTTTGGTCATTGGAACAGTTTCTAGTCCATACATCATCGCTGGTCTCACCACTGTCTTGTACACCTTTCCTTTTATTCTGGCCGATAGTCTTCTATCACATAGTACCCCTGACACTTTTCTCCAGCCATTCCAACCTGCTTGGACCCGTCTCTTCACCTCTTTTACGCACTCTCCGTTGCTCTGGACTGTTGACCCTAAGTACCTGAAATCCTCCAGCTTCTTGATCTCCACTCCCTGTAGCCTCACCGCTCCACCCGAGTTCCTCTCGTTCACACACATATATTCTGTCTTGCTGTGACTAACTTTCATTCCACTCCTTTCCAGAGCATACCTCCACCTCTCTAGATTTTCCTCTACCTGTTGTCTGCTCTCACTACAGATCACAATGTCATCCGCAAACATCATGGTCCATGGGGATTCCTGTCTAACCTCATCTGTCAGCCTACCATCACCATTGCGAACAAGAAGGGGCTCAGAGCTGATCCCTGATGGAGTCCCACCTCCACCTTGAACTTCTCGGTTACCCCTACAGCACACCGTACCAGTGTCTCACAGCTGGCATGCATGTCCTGCACCAGTCTAACATACTTCTCTGCCACTCCAGACTTCCTCATACAATACCAGAGCTCCTCTCTTGGCACCCTGTCATATGCTTTTTCTAGGTCTACAAAAACGCAATGCAGCTCCCTCTGGCCTTCTCTGTACTTTTCTATTAGCATTCTCAACGCAAATACTGCATCTGTAGTACTCTTCCTAGGCATGAAGCCATACTGCTGTTCACAAATGCTGACTTCTGCTCTCAGTCTAGTTTCCACTACTCTTTCCCATAACTTCATTGTATGGCTCATCAACTTTATCCCTCTGTAGTTGCCACAATTCTGCACATCCCCTTTATTCTTAAAAATAGGCACCATCACACTTTGTCTCCATTCTTCAGGCATCTTCTCACTCTCTAAGATCCTGTTGAATAATCTAGTCAGAAAATCTACCGCTGCCTCTCTTAGACACTTCCACACCTCCACAGGTATATCATCAGGACCAACTGCTTTTCCACTCTTCATCCTCTTCAATGCCTTCCTCACTTCACTTTTACTCATTTTTGCTACTTTGTGGTCTACAATAATCACCTCTTCTACCCTTGCCTCTCTTTCATTTTCCACATTCATCAGCTCTTCAAAGTACTCTTTCCATCTTCCTGTCACTCCTCTAGCATCTGTCAATACATTTCCCTCTCTGTCCTTTATCACCCGGACCTGCTGTACATCCTTTCCATCTTTATCTCTCTGTTTCGCCAACTTGTATAGATCACTTTCAGCCTCCTTACTATCCAACCGAGCATACAAGTCATCATAAGCCCTTTGTTTTGCCTTTGCTACCTCTATCTTTACCTTTCGCCGCATCTCCCTGAACTCCTGTCTGTTCTCTTCAGTCCTCTCAGTATCCCACTTCTTTTTCGCTAACCATTTTCTCTGTATACACTCCTGCACTTCCTCATTCCACCACCAAGTCTCCTTATCTACTTTCCTTCCAGATGACACACCAAGTACTCTTCTACCTGTCTCCCTGATCACACTAGCTGTTGTTGTCCAATCATCTGGAAGCTCTCCCTGACCACCCAGACCCTTTCTCAACTCCTCCCTGAAAACCATGCAACACTCTGCTGCAATAATTAAATCATCTACCCAAAGCAAATCTTCTCCACGGCTCTAAACTCGTTCGTCGCCGCTACTTGGGGATCACCGGATGGCTTTCTCCCTCCGCTTCCTTACATTTTATGTCCGCTAGATGGCGGCATCCGACTGTGCACAGCGCTTGGAGCTCCAGCAGGTGATCTGGCCGCTGTGTATGAGAGGAATAAACGAGTGGGGCCGTGAGTGCAATAAATCCCCCTCCACTTCTTACATGGATGTTATCACCCTGTTACTGTATTTTAACGATACCGCTGTGTTTTCCACCTCAATGTTAAGCCGATTTTTAAACATTAAAAACCAAATTGCTCGATTCAGTGACACCGAGGCCCTGAGTGGAGGACTTATGGAGTTGACTCCTTCGCTTATTCATAAGTGCATGTCTGGTGCTCCCGGAGCTTCACGCCGACGTCACGGGGATCCGTGTCCGAAGAAGGTGCACCTTGGCCGGTCTGCGGGGTCCTGTTGACCGGAAGCTGAGGCTGGCCCTTCGAAATAACACGGAAAATAATTGAGAGCATATTTCTCAGTTGACAACGCCCCCACTTGCTCTCATATTATTGGTATCTTTGCCCATTTACATCAAAATAAAATACTCATGACCCAAACAACAACTTTGAAAAATTCAACAACTTAAACTGCGATGCAGGCTTTGTCATAACATCTGCCGGAATCTCTTGTGTTGGACAATACTGTAGGGCTACCTTTCCACATATTTTCTTTGTGACATCTTAACACACTCTTCTGACTGACATATTTTCTGGGTATTGATTTTGATCACTCTGCCCAAGTCCTTCATTTTAAATCTAGCTGTAAGCATGATTTTCACCTCTTTCATTACTTCCTCATCACTCGCAGCTATGATTAAATCATCTACCCATATTATGATGATGACTTTGTCATTTTGGTTTTCTTTGACATAGACACAATGATCTGCTTCATTCTGAATAAAGTCGTTGTCAATCAAGTAAGAATGGAGCATCAGATTCCAATGACGACCTGCCAAATTTTCCTGAACTGATTTCTGCATGAACACCCTCACACTTGTCATATTTGCTGTTGGAGAAAATGTTTCCTCAAAATCCGTGCCATACTTTTGACTGTAGCCCTTAGCAAAATAACGAGCTTTATATTTGTTTGTGCCAACTTCATTTCTTTTTAGCGCATACACCCACCCCCCCACCCCCACTGCACACTTGCCTTGGGGTAGCTGTGTTAGGGTCAAAGTGTTGTTCTCTCTCAATGACTCCATCTCGTCGTCCATAGATTTCATCCACTTGTCAGCATTGAGGGAACTCCTTGCCTCTTTAAATGTCTGTGGGACACCACACGCCAGTCTATAACAGTAGTCAATGTTAGTGAACACTTGGTCGTCGTCAATAGCACTAGTCACATAACCATTAAAGTAACTGGGCTTCTTTTTGGTTCTAGTTGATCGTCTCACATTGTCTGCACTGCTTGGCTGTGTCACACGGTCAGATACGGGGCTGCCCATTTCCAAGGTGTACAAAGGTGTACAAGACAGTGGTGAGACCAGCGATGATGTATGGACTAGAAACTGTAGAAGAAGAAGAAGAAGAAGAAGAAGAAGAAGAAGAAGAAGAAGAAGAAGAAGAAGAAGAAGAAGAAGAAGAAGAAGAAGAAGAAGAAGAAGAAGAAGAAGAAGAAGAAGAAGAAGTTAGAAAGAGAGGGTGGGGGGGAAGCAAACCTTCTCCACGGCTCTAAACTCGTTCGTCGCCGCTACTCGGGGAACACCGGATGGCTTTCTCCCTCCGCTTCCTTACATTTTATGTCCGCTAGATGGCGGCATCCGACTGTGCACAGCGCTTGGAGCTCCAGCAGGTGATCTGGCTGCTGTGTATGAGAGGAATAAACGAGTGGGGCCGTGAGTGCAATAAATCCCCCTCCACTTCTTACATGGATGTTATCACCCTGTTACTGTATTTTAACGATACCGCTGTGTTTTCCACCTCAATGTTAAGCCGATTTTTAAACATTAAAAACCAAATTGCTCGATTCAGTGACACCGAGGCCGTGAGTGGAGGACTTATGGAGTTGACTCCTTCGCTTATTCATATGTGCATGTCTGGTGCTCCCGGAGCTTCACGCCGACGTCATGGGGATCCGTGTCCGAAGAAGGTGCACCTTGGCCGGTCTGCGGGATCCTGTTGACCGGAAGCTGAGACTGGCCCTTGGAAATAAAACGGAAAATAATTGAGAGCATATTTCTCAGTTAACAACGCCCCCACTTGCTCTCATATTATTGGTATCTTTGCCCATTTACATCAAAATAAAATACTCATGACCCAAACAACAACTTTGAAAAATTCAACAACTTAAACTGTGATGCAGGCTTTGTCATAACATGTGCCGGCATCTCTTGTGTTGGACAATACTGTAGGGCTACCTTTCCACATATTTTCTTTGTGACATCTTAACACACTCTTCTGACTGACATATTTTCTGGGTATTGATTTTGATCACTTTGCCCATGTCCTTCATTTTAAATCTAGCTGTAAGCATGATTTTCACCTCTTTCATTACTTCCTCATCACTCGCAGCTATGATTAAATCATCTACCCATATTATGATGATGACTTTGTTATTTTGGTTTTCTTTGACATAGACACAATGATCTGCTTCATTCTGAATAAAGTCATTGTCAATCAAGTAAGAATGGAGCATCAGATTCCAATGACGACCGGCTTGTTCAGGGACGTATAGTGACTTTTTAAGTTTACACACCAGCTTCTGTTTTTTATTTGTCACTTCATACCCTTCTGGTTGTTCTACACAGAGCTCACAATCTATGGGTGCATGAAGATAGGCTGTCTTTACATCCATTTGGTGTAAGAACAAATTTTCCGGAACTGATTTCTGCATAAACACCCTCACACTTGTCATATCTGCTGTTGGAGAAAATGTTTCCTCGAAATCCGTGCCATACTTTTGACTGTAGCCCTTAGCAACATACCGAGCTTTATATTTGTTTGTGCCATCTTCATTTCTTTTTAGCGCATACGCCCCCCACCCCCCACCCCCACCCCCACTGCACACTTGCCTTGGGGTAGCTGTGTTAGGGTAAAAGTGTTCTTCTCTCTCAATGACTCCATCTCTTCGTCCATAGATTTCATCCACTTGTCAGCATTAAGTGAACTCCTTGCCTCTTTAAATGTCTGTGGGACACCACACGCCAGTCTATAACAGTAGTCAATGTTAGTGAACACTTGGTCATCGTCAATAGCACTAGTCACATAACTATTAAAGTAACTGGGCTTCTTTTTGGTTCTAGTTGATCGTCTCACATTGTCTGCACTGCTTGGCTTTGTCACACGGTCAGATACGGGGTTGCCCATTACCAAGGTGTACAAAGGTGTACAAGACAGTGGTGAGACCAGCGATGATGTATGGACTAGAAACTGTTCCAATGACCAAAAGACAGCAGACAGAACTAGAGGTTGCAGATATGAAGATGTTGAGGTTCTCTTACGGAGTGACCAGGATTGATAGGATCAGGAATGAGTATCAGAGGAACAGCACATGTTCGATGTTTTGGAGAGAAGGTCAGAGAAGCCAGACTGAGATGGTTCGGTCATGTACAGAGGAGGGATAGAGAATATATTGGTAGACGGATGCTGGAATTGGAGCTGCAAGGCAAGAGGTCTCGAGGAAGACCAAAGAGAGGATTTATGGACGTGGTGAGAGAGGATATGAAGGTAGTTGGTGTGAGAGAGGAGGATACGGAGAATAGGGTTAGATGGAGAAAGTTGACTCGCTGTGGCCACACCTGACGGGAAAAGACAAAAGAAGAAGAAGAAGAAGAAGAAGAAGAAGAAGAAGAAGAAGAAGAAGAAGGGGAGAAGAAGAAGAAGAAGAAGAAGAAGAAGAAGAAGAAGAAGAAGAAGAAGAAGAAGAAGAAGAAGAAGAAGGGGAAGAAGAAGAAGAAGAAGAAGAAGAAGAAGAAGTAAGAAAGAGAGGTTGGGGGGGAAGCAAACCTTCTCCACGGCTCTAAACTCGTTCGTCGCCGCTACTCGGGGAACACCGGATGGCTTTCTCCCTCCGCTTCCTTACATTTTATGTCCGCTAGATGGCGGCATCCGACTGTGCACAGCGCTTGGAGCTCCAGCAGGTGATCTGGCCGCTGTGTATGAGAGGAATAAACGAGTGGGGCCGTGAGTGCAATAAATCCCCCTCCACTTCTTACATGGATGTTATCACCCTGTTACTGTATTTTAACGATACCGCTGTGTTTTCCACCTCAATGTTAAGCCGATTTTTAAACATTAAAAACCAAATTGCTCGATTCAGTGACACCGAGGCCGTGAGTGGAGGACTTATGGAGTTGACTCCTTCGCTTATTCATATGTGCATGTCTGGTGCTCCCGGAGCTTCACGCCGACGTCACGGGGATCCGTGTCCGAAGAAGGTGCACCTTGGCCGGTCTGCGGGATCCTGTTGACCGGAAGCTGAGACTGGCCCTTGGAAATAAAACGGAAAATAATTGAGAGCATATTTCTCAGTTAACAACGCCCCCACTTGCTCTCATATTATTGGTATCTTTGCCCATTTACATCAAAATAAAATACTCATGACCCAAACAACAAACAACAACTTTGAAAAATTCAACAACTTAAACTGTGATGCAGGCTTTGTCATAACATGTGCCGGCATCTCTTGTGTTGGACAATACTGTAGGGCTACCTTTCCACATATTTTCTTTGTGACATCTTAACACACTCTTCTGACTGACATATTTTCTGGGTATTGATTTTGATCACTTTGCCCATGTCCTTCATTTTAAATCTAGCTGTAAGCATGATTTTCACCTCTTTCATTACTTCCTCATCACTCGTAGCTATGATTAAATCATCTACCCATATTATGATGATGACCTTGTCATTTTGGTTTTCTTTGACATAAACACAATGATCTGCTTCATTCTGAATAAAGTCATTGTCAATCAAGTAAGAATGGAGCATCAGATCCCAATGACGACCGGCTTGTTCAGGGACGTACAGTGACTTTTTAAGTTTACACACCAGCTTCTGTTTTTTATTTGTCACTTCATACCCTTCTGGTTGTTCTACACAGAGCTCACAATCTATGGGTGCATGAAGATAGGCTGTCTTTACATCCATTTGGTGTAAGAACAAATTTTCCGGAACTGATTTCTGCATAAACACCCTCACACTTGTCATATTTGATGTTGGAGAAAATGTTTCCTCGAAATCCGTGCCATACTTTTGACTGTAGCCCTTAGCAACATAACAAGCTTTATATTTGTTTGTGCCATCTTCATTTCTTTTTAGCGCATACGCCCCCCACCCCCCACCCCCACCCCCACTGCACACTTGCCTTGGGGTAGCTGTGTTAGGGTCAAAGTGTTGTTCTCTCTCAATGACTCCATCTCTTCGTCCATAGATTTCATCCACTTGTCAGCATTGAGGGAACTCCTTGCCTCTTTAAATGTCTAACTGATCATCATCATCATCATCATCATCATCATCATCATCATCATCATCATCATCATCATCATCATCATCATCATCATCATCATCATCATCATCATCATCATCATCATTATCATCATCATCCTGGTCTGAGCTCATCTCTGTCTGGGTTTGTTGCTCTGGAGATGGGTTCGACACAAATTTTAGCAGTCTGTTTTAGTACTCTTTCACTATTTGGATAATATACAAAATAAGCTGGACTATTTTTGTCATATCCAATGAAAACTCCCTTCTCACCTCTTGAGTCAAGTTTCTTTTTGTTGTGCTTGTATGCATAGCACACAGCACCAAACTTTTGCATTTGTGACACATTTGGTTTCTTTCCCGTCAAGCCGAAACGCCCCCCCCCCCCCCCCCCCACCACCACCACCACACACACATTAGCTCCTCCATTCATTCACATGTACACGCCGGCTGCTCCGGGAGCTCCACGCCGACGTTTCGGTGATCGATGTCCGCAGAAGGTGCACCATTGCCGGCCTGCGGTATCCTGTAGACCCCCCCCCTCCATACACACATGCAATACGCCTTGAAACGCATCGCTCGCACCGACGCGGGGAATCCTTTACCCTACTTCCACAGCAACGGCGAGAATCACATTGCGTCGGCCGCCGTGAGGAAGAGGGGGGGGGGGGGGGGGCATTAAGGGGGGGGGAGAGAGAGACATGGAGATTTTCTCAGCCTCTCATTCTTTTTTTTTTTTTTTTAATTGAACATAAATAGTACACACAAATATACAAATGTACAAATAAACATGGCAAGGTAGAACTGAATGTCAATGAAACAACCAGGCATGAGGAAGCAAAGGACATAAGGACTGTTGAGATAGGTGATCTCATTAGTTTTATTTGAGTTTACATTCTAGTATACATATGTTTTATTTGTATCTACTCTCAGGAAATGTATGGCACTTTATGACAAGGTTTGGGACTTGTTTTAGTTTTTCGCGACTGTTCAGCTAACTTGACGTTAACTTCTACGTCAGTGTTCTTTTTTTGGTATAGCGGTGCTGGCGGGAATTTTTCCCTCACTCTGTACTGTACATGTCCCATGGCTAACCGATGTTGATTCCCGGAGCTGTGAAGAAGAAAATAAAAGACGATTCAAACAAGGCAAACTTGTGAATTCCTTCCGAAACATGGAAAACGAAGAAGCTGCAAACTTAAACGCAACAGGTTATGGGCCCAGGCAACGAACAAAAGGAGGAAGATGGCAACGTTTGGTTTTCGATGGAGATGAAAACAACTACGAGCTTTGGGAAGTAAAGTTTCTGGGACACATGCGACTCGAAGGTTTGAAAGAGACAATACTTTCAACTGTTGAGCCCGACCCAGATAAAAATGCAGAATGCTACGCTGAGCTTATCCAGTTCCTCGATGATAAAAGTCTATCATTGGTAATGAGGGAAGCCGCAGATGACGGTCGAAAAGCTTTGAAAATATTACGGGATCATTACGCCAGCCAGGGTAAGCCCAGAATTATTTCCCTGTACAGCGAACTATGCTCACTCAAGAAGGAACCCGACGAAACAATAACAGATTACATTATCAGAGCAGAAAAGGCAGTCACCGCTCTGAGAAACACAAAACAGGTGATAAGTGATGAGCTGATGATCGCTATGGTTATGAAAGGGCTTCCAGAACCGTACAAGCCCTTCGTCATTCACGTAACTCAGAGCAGTGAAGAAATGACGTTTATTCAGTTCAAGAGTAAACTAAGAAGTTATGAAGAGACTGAAAAGTTTGACAGCAAAACCAAATCAGACAATGTAATGAAAGTGGACATGTCAACGGTGATCTGCTATGGATGTGGAAACCGTGGCCATATGGCAAAAGCTTGTCACCAAAAATCAGGGCCAAAATGGTGCAGCTATCACAGAAGCGCAACCCACACCGATGAGACATGCAGAAGAAAATCCAAGCCCAAAGAAGACTCGGTCAAACAAAACACAGACATCCAAGACAAAGATAAGGAAGATGAGCAAACTTTTGTATTCAAGGTCAGTCAAAAAGTCCCTCCGGAAAATATCAGAAAAAATGGACTGATGGTAGACTGTGGCGCTACATCACACATCATAACACAAGAAGACAAATTCATAAGATTTGATGAGTTTTTCAACCCAAACAAACATTACATGGAGCTAGCAGACGGGACCAGAAGAAACAAAGTGGCACTAAAAAGAGGTGATGCAGAAGTGTTACTCCAGGACATTGAAGGAAAACCTGTCCTGGTAACCTTAAGGGGAGCCTTATTCATCCCATCATATCCTCAGGACTTCATATCGGTGAAGGCAGCCACAGCTGATGGAGCCAGCGTGATATTCAAAGAAGGAGAGAACAGACTCATAACCAAAGAAGGAAAAATTTTCAGCATTGAGGAATGTGACAGACTCTACTACATAAGAACGGTAAATTATCAACAACTTTATGATGATACAGTAAATGACATGATGTCCAGAGATAGAGTAAACTTAACTTGTGATGTCAAAACATGGCATGAGATTATGGGACACTGCAATGTAAAAGATGTATTAAAATGACCAAACTTAGTCGAGGGTATGAAGATTACAGGTCAGACCAAGGTAGACTGTAACGTAGACTGTAACGTATGCACGGAGGGAAAATTCACAAATAGCAGAAACAGGCAAGCTGATGCAAAAGCTGATGCACCCCTAAAAATGGTACACACTGACTTATCAGGCCCGATTGAACCAGCTGGTCAAGAAGGGCATAAGTATGTCATTTCATTCACAGATGATTATTCAGGGGCAGTATTTGTATATTTTCTCAAATACAAGAGTGAAGCTACATTAGCAACAGAGAAGTTCCTTGCTGACAGCGCAGCGTATGGTCGTGTCAAATGTATCAGGTCAGACAACGGGACTGAATACACAGGAAATGCTTTTCAATCTCTTCTAAGGGAGAAAGGCATAAGACATGAAACATCATCCCCATACTCTCCCCATCAAAATGGGACAGCAGAAAGACAATGGAGGACCCTTTTTGAAATGGCAAGGTGTATGCTAATAGCAAAAGGATTACCAAAGGTTTTGTGGCCTTATGCTGTCCAGACCGCTGCCCATATTCGAAATAGATGTTACAATGACAGACACAAAAATACCCCATACTTCATGTTAACAGGGAGAAAGCCAAATCTTTCAAAAATGTGGATATTCGGAACTGAGTGTTATGCATACAAACATGACACTAAGAAATTGGATCCCAGATGTGAAAGAGGAATATTTGTGGGATACAGTAAGAAAAGCCCTTCATACCTGGTCTATAATCCACTTACAGAAAAAGTGTCAAAACAGAGACTGGTGAAATTGATCAAAAAGGGAAGAATTGAACAACAAACACAAACTGATGATTATGAGACAGAAATCCAGGGATATGAAGACACAGAATCTACAGATGAAACCAGTATAGATGTGTCACAAAGTGAAGATAAAACAGACAACCATATACAAAATGAGGATGAGAGTACTAACGCAGATGTGTCACATGATGAAGAAACAGCAGAAAATGTCCAAAATGAAAAAGAGACGAGGTCAGACATAAAACCCAGATATAATCAAACCAGTCGCTATCCTAGACGAAAAAGGGTCGTTCCAAGGTATTTAGAGGATTATCAGACAGACTATATTAACAATGATAAAAATCATACAACTATTGATTACTGTTACAGGACTGTGTGCGGAGTCCCACAGAATTATAGTGAAGCACTGAAGTCACCACTGGCACCCGGGTGGAATTGTGCCATGAGGGAAGAGATTGACTCGCTTAAACAGAATGACACATTTGAACTGACAACTTTACCTGAAGGGAGAAAAGTAATTGGAGGAAAATGGGTATTTGCCCTTAAAGAAAATGCTGAAGGAGGACAAATATTTAAGGCCAGATATGTAGCTAAGGGTTACAATCAAACAGAAGGCATAGACTACTATGAAACTTTTGCACCGACAGCTAACATTACATCAGTGCGGGCACTAATGCAGATAGCCGTACAAAATAACCTCATTGTCCATCAAATGGATGTTAAGACGGCATATTTACATGCTCCTATACATGAGGAGATTTTCTTGGAACAACCAGAAGGGTTTGAAATGATGTCAGAAACAGGAGAGAAACTAGTGTATAGATTAAAGAAATCTCTTTATGGCCTGAAACAATCAGGAAGAAACTGGTATGAACTCCTTAATGACCATTTAGAACAGGACAACTTTGTGAGAAATCTCTCTGACCACTGTGTGTACAGAAAACAGACGGAAAATGGTGACACAATCATTGTAATAATTTGGGTAGATGATTTAATTATTGCCGCAAGCAGCAATGATGCACTCAGCACATTTAAACAGAACATGAAATTCAAGTTCAACATGAAAGACCTGGGGAAACTATCATATTTTTTGGGCATACAATTTGAACAAAAGGGGGATGAAATCAAAATGAACCAGACAAAGTACATCCTAAAAATGCTAGAGAGATTTGGAATGTCAGAATGTAAAGCAAGATCTACTCCAAGTGAGCAAAAATTAGAGGGCATCCCTGTAGCTGATGAAAATGAGCAAAGTGAACCTGTCGACCCCAAAGAATATCGTGAGATTGTAGGCAGTCTTATTTATGCCATGACTTGCACCAGACCTGATATCAGCTGGATAGTGAGCAAACTATCACAGAATCTGGCAATGCCAAAAGTAGAAAACTTAGTAGCTGCAAAACATGTTCTGAGGTATTTGAAGGGGACAGCTGATTATGAACTAAGTTTCAAGACAAATAAGGAGGATTTGAACCTGATAGCTTACAGTGATTCAGACTGGGCATCATCTGTAGAAGACAGACGTAGCACTACAGGCTACTGTTTCAGTTTAACAAAACAAGGCCCAGCCATTGCATGGAAGTCAAGGAAACAGCCCACAGTGGCCCTGTCAACATGTGAGGCTGAATACATCGGCCGAGCCACCACCGCACAAGAAAACATGTACCTGTCTCAACTGTTAAACGGTATGGACAACAAAATGTACAGTTGCACAACAATCTACGGAGACAATCAGGGGGCCATCGCACTGAGTAAGAATCCTGTAAACAGACAAAGGTCAAAACACATTGATGTAAAATATCATTTCATTCGTGAAGCACTCAGTGAGGGCTAAATAAATCTTATCTATTGTCCATCAGAGGACATGTTGGCAGACATCTCGACAAAACTCATGACAAAGGTAAAAATAGAAAAATTCAAAAAGTGGTTCTTTGGAAATTAAAATGTCCAAAGTTTTTTTTTGGATGTTGAGATCAAGACTGGGTGTTGAGATAGGTGATCTCATTAGTTTTATTTGAGTTTACATTCTAGTATACATATGTTGTATTTGTATCTACTCTCAGGAAATGCATGGCACTTTATGACAAGGTTTGGGACTTGTTTTAGTTTTTCGCGACTGTTCAGCTAACTTGACGTTAACTTCTACGTCAGTGTTTTTTTTTTGGTATAGCGGTGCTGGCGGGAATTTTTCCCTCACTCTGTACTGTACATGTCCCATGGCTAACCGATGTTGATTCCCGGAGCTGTGAAGAAGAAAATAAAAGACGATTCAAACAAGGCAAACTTGTGAATTCCTTCCGAAACATGGAAAACGAAGAAGCTGCGAACTTAAACGCAACAGTTTGGTTGTGGATGCGTTTCGGCTAATGCTATTAGCACAGCTATGATGAGTTAAGGTGTGTTTGTGTGTGTGTGTGTGTGTGTGTGTGTCTGTGTGTGTGTGTGTGTGCGTGTGTGTGAGTGTGAATTTGTTTAGGTGGGGGGGGGTCGCGGACAGGGAGTACCGGGGCCTCGAGCGGATGAGCTGAGAAGCGGAGGAGCGGAGGTAATGTTTCTCCTCTCAGAGGCGGGGAAGCTTGGGGGCAGAAGAACCCCTTTGACCGGCCAATGTGAGCCTTCTCCGGACATAGATCACCCGGAGGTATGACTGGAGCTCCCGCACCTCTAGGCACACACATATGTGAATGAGTGGATGAACTAATGTTTCTTTTGTTGTGGATACGTTTTGGCCAATGCTATTAGCACAGCTATGATGAGTTCAGGTGTGTGTGTGTGTGTGTGTGTGTGTGTGTGCGTGTGTATGTGTGCGTGTGTGTGTGTGTGTGTGTGTGCGTGCGTGTGTGTGCGTGTGAATGTGTGCGTGACAGTTTGTTTAGGTGGAGGGGGTCGCGGACATGGAGTACCAGGCACTGTACCGGATGAGCTGAGGAGCGGAGGAGGGCAGAAGCCTGGACCGTGATTCGCTTATGTCCAGCGGTTCGGGGGTTCCAGGGCCAAAAGCGGTAAAGCGGAGGGACGGAGAAGCGGAGGAGGGGGGGAGAGCAGAAGCACGTCACGCAATTCGCCTGAGCTCGGAGGATCGGGAGTACCAGGGCCCATAGCGGAGGAGCAGAGGAGCTGAGAAGCGGAGGATTGGAGGAGCGGACGTTATGTTTCTCTTTTCAAAGGCGGGGAAGATTTGAGGCAGCAGGACCCCTTAGACCGGCCAATGGGAGTCTTCCCCGGACGTATGACTGGAGTTCCCGGACATCAGGGCAAACACATGTGAATGAGTGGATGAGATAATGTTTGTGTGCTTGTGGATGTGCTAATGCTATTAGCACAGCTATGATGAGTTAAAGTCTGTGAGTGTGCGTGTTTATGTGTGTGTGTGTGTGTGCGTGTGTGTGTGTGTGTGTGTGTGTGTATGTGTATGTGTGCGTGACAGCTTGTTTAGGTGGAGGGGGTCGCGGACATGGAGTACCAGGGCCTGTACCGGATGAGTTGTGGAGCGGAGGAGGGCAGAAGCCCTGCCCGTGATCCGCTTATGTCCAGCGGTTTGAGGGTTCCAGGGCCCAAAGCGGAGGAGCGGAGGAGGGAAGAAGCCCGGATCGTGATTCGCTTATGTCCAGCGGTTTGGGGGTTCTGGGGTCCAAAGCGGTAAAGCGTAGGAGCGGAGGAGAGCAGAAGCACGTCACGAAATTCGCCTGAGTTCGGAGGATCGGGATTACCAGGGCCAAATACGGAGGAGCGGAGGACTTGAGAAGCGGAGGAGGGCAGAAGCCTGGACCGTGATTCGCTTATGTCCAGCGTTTCGGGGTTCCAGGGCCCAAAGCGGAAAAGCGGAGGAGCGGAGAAGCGAAGGAGGGGAGGAGAGCAGAAGGACGTCACACAATTCGCCCGAGTTCGCAGGATCGGGAGTACCAGGGCCAATAGCGGAGGAGGGGAGGAGCGGAGGAGCGGAAGAGCAGAGGAGGGCGGAAGCCCGGACCGTGATTCGCATATGTCCAGCGGTTCGGGCTTCCAGGGCGGGAGTACCAGGGCCAATAGCGGAGGAGGGGAGGAGCGGGGAAGCGGAGGAGGGGAGGAGAGCAGAAGAACGTCACGCAAGTCGCCTGAGCTCCGAGGATCGGGAGTACCAGGGCGCATAGCGGAGGAGCGGTTGAGCTGAGAAGCGGAGGTAATGTTTCTCTTTTCAAAGGCGGGGAATCTTTGAGGCAGCAGGACCCCTTAGACCGGCCAATGGGAGCCTTCTGCGGACATGGATTCCCCGGACGTATGACTGGAGTATTGTATTTTAAGAACGAACTTTATTGCAGGCAGCATGAAAGAAAAAAACACGGAACGTTCTTCTTCCTTTGTTAAGACGCAAAAACACGCAGACGTCACACACTGATTTTGCAGTAGCGCCACCTATAGGTAAAAGTACCGCCCATTTACAACACTCCCACTTACTTTTACCAATAGCACCAAGTCCTGAGAAAATAATATTTCAAAGCTGTGTTCTTCCACGACAACAAAAACTGTAAACTTGTTTAACACCCCATTTTTAAGACAGTATTCCTATCACATTGGTTATACTGGAACTCTTTTTCCCATTTTTTAGAAATCGCTTTGACTCGGCAGCGTTCTTCGTACACCTGTCAAGCATTTTTAAACAAAAAAGAGTCCGATCTCGCCCCTGAGATATTCAAATCTCTGTCTACCGAGTGGCTTGGTAAAGATATCCGCTTTCATATCATTTGTTGGACAATATTGCAGTTCAATTTGTCCATTCTGCACACATTCACGGATATAGTGGTAGCGAATGTCTATGTGTTTGGTCCTGGAGTGATTTACAGGATTCTTTGCAATTGCGATGGCTCCTTGGTTATCTTCAAGGATCACTGTGGACACAGACTCTACACCGAGATCACACAGTAGTCGTTTCAGCCAGATTCCTTCTTGAGCTGCTTGACTGAGTGAGATGTATTCAGCTTCTGCTGTTGAAAGTGCTACTGTTGATTGTTTCTTGCTGAGCCAGCTTACTGCTCCTCCACTCAGAAGGAAGATGTCGCCTGTTGTTGACCGGCGATCATCTTGATCTCCAGCCCGGTCAGCATCCGAGTATCCGATTAAAGCTCCGGAGTCTGACCTCTCATATTTCAGAGCAAGATTTAATGTCCCTTTCAAGTATCGAAGTATCCTCTTTACAGCAGTCAGATGTGAAGCATCTGGATTTGCATTGAACTTCGACACAGCACTCACAGCTTGAGCTATGTCCGGTCTTGTCGCCATGGCAGCATACAGCAGACTTCCAACCATTGACTGATAGGTATGCTGGTGCACTGACATACCGACACCATCACTCCTTTTTAGCCTGACGTTGGCATCTGCAGGAGTTGCCACAGGATTTGCATTATCCATTCCATACTTCCGAAGTATGGCTTCAATGTAATGCTTCTGCTGAAGAATGATACGATTCTTTTCTTTATCTTGGATGACAGAGATGCCTGGGATGTAGGACAGCTCACCCATGTCTTTCATCTTGTAGCACTCCTTGAGAGCTGCTTTGAGCTCGTCCATGCTCTCAGTGGACTCTGTAATCAGGATCAAATCATCCACGTAAACTGCTAGTATTTCAAGCTCTTGTCTTGATCTCACAAACACGCAGGGGTCTGATGTGCTCTGTTTGAATCCAATTTCCATCATGAACTCCGTAAAAGCCTTGTTCCAACAGCGAGGAGACTGTCTCAGTCCATAGATTGATTTTTTTAGTTTGCATACCAGATGTTCCTGCCCTGTTTTGATGAAGCCCTCAGGTTGCTCCATGTATATTTCTTCTTCCAGGTGTCCATTGAGGAATGCAGTTACAACATCCATCTGGTGGACATGTAGACCCTTTTGAACAGCAAAGGACAGTAATGTACGAATAGAGCTCAATCGTACCACTGGTGAAAACGTTTCATCATAGTCAGCGCCATACAACTGTGTGTAGCCCTGTGCAACGAGTCTACACTTGTATCGTTCCACTCTTCCATCACTGCGATGCTTGACTTTGAACACCCATCTGGATCCTACTGCCTTTCTGTCTCTTGGCAAGTCGACTAAGTCCCATGTCTCGTTTTCCAGCAGTGACTCATATTCCAAGTCAGCTGCCTCCTGCCAGTCTTTTGCATGAGGACTCTCCATTGCCTCTTTTAGTGAGAGTGGCTCTGTCACGCAACACATGTTTGCATAATGATCAACAGTCACTACATCAGCAAACTCATCATATCCAAATCTTATTGGAGGCTTTCTGATTCTGTCATTTTTTCTGACAGTGCTCTCAACAGTGACTTCGTCATGTTTTGTTTCACTCTCATCTATTTTCATAGTTATCTCGGTGTCTGTGCAGTGTACTTTCGGTTCCTGCTTCAAGTTAAAGTTGGATTCATCAAAGACGACATCTCGACGGATCAGAATCCTCCTCTTCTCTTCATCGTACAGGCGATAGCCTCTGGCATTGTTTGCATATCCCACGAAGCGCGGCTTCACAGTCTTTTTGTCCAGCTTCTTTCTCTCTTCATCTGGGACAAGTGCATAGGCAATACAGCCAAACACCTTCATGTGACCCACATTAGGTTTTTTCCCACACCATCTCTGGTACGGTGTCTCTCCCTTCGGGACAGAAGTAGGCAGCCTGTTCTGTATGTAAGCTGCTGTGGCAACAGCCTCTGCCCAGAACATCTTTGGTAACTTAGCATGA
Organism: Fistularia commersonii; assembly: GCF_037954325.1. Lineage (NCBI taxonomy): Eukaryota > Metazoa > Chordata > Actinopteri > Syngnathiformes > Fistulariidae > Fistularia > Fistularia commersonii. Next base: position 37,345 of record NW_028234057.1, on the reverse strand, counting down.
GACAACATGCTCCTTGCTGCTTCAACGAGTGTTCTATTTTTTCTTTCAGCAACTCCGTTTTGCTGTGGTGAGTGAGGTCCAGTCATTTCATGGTGGATGCCTTGAACCTTCAAATATTCTTGAAACTCCCTTGAGGTGTACTCACCACCATTGTCTGTTCTTAGCCTCTGGATGCTTAGTCCACACTCATTTGTGAATGTCTTCTCAAATTCCTTGAATTTACACAGCACTTCATTCTTCTGTTTCATGAAGTATACCTTGGAGCATCTTGAGTAATCGTCTGTGAAAGTCACAAAATATTTGGATCCACTTATAGATTCAGTTTGCATGGGACCACAGACATCACGATGAATTAACTGCATCTTGCGCTCGGAACGTATTTCTCCAATCGACTTGAATGGCTTTTTAGCCAGCTTGCCCTCCACACATCCTTCACAGAAGGGAACTTCTTTGTCTGCAGAGAAGTCCACTCCGTTCACCAGACCTTTTAGTTCCTTCAGCTTGGTAGTGTGACCGAGGCGCCGGTGCCACAAGATAGCAGCTACTGATGCACTGTGAGTGACTGATTCATTTCCTTTCACATCTAGCTGATATAGTCCATCAGCTCTTCGTGTTCCCATTCCTTTAAGAGTTCCATCTTTTCCACGAATGTAGCAGCAGGACCTCTTAAACTGAACCGTATTTCCCTTTTTGGTGGCAGCTCCCACTGAGAATAAATTCCCAGAAAGTTTTGGAACATACAGCACATCATACATCGTAGCATTTTTTACCTTGCTTGACTTGAAGGTCATTGTCATGTTGACATTTCCAATTCCCAGGGCATCAACCACCCTGCCGTCACCGAGCTTCACTGACTGTTCTTTTGAGAACTGCTGGTATTCCTTAAGAATTCCTTGCTCGCATGTCATGTGCTTTGATGCTCCAGAATCAATTAACCACTCAAACTGATGTGGTTTTTCTGAGCTTTCCCTTCTAGCTACAAAGGCACTTTCAGATGAACCATCCTCATCCTCACACACCACATTTTTAGCTTTGTGGATTTTCTTTTTTGATTTGTTTTTCCAGCTTGGACAGTCACGTTTAATGTGGCCTTCCTTCCCACATTTATAGCATCTCCATGTGCTTTGTCCTGCTCCCACTGCTTTGGAGCGATCCTGCAGATTGCCACACACCTGTGATGACATTGCTGCTGCACCACCTGAAGGACCACCACTGTAATCATTAGCATTCACTCGCTTTTGTTCCTCATCGATTAACGCTTGTTGAACAAATTTGAGTGTCAGGTTGTCAATCTTTGTTTCCAGTGCAGTGACAACTGTAGCGTAACTTGGTGGTAAACTTCCCAACAATGTTACAATTTGGTCTTCCTCTTCAATTACAGCTCCTATTGCTGATAACTGGTCAGTCAGTTCTTTCATTTGTTTGAGGTGCTCAGTCAAACCATCTCCTTCCTTCATTTCGCACCTGAAATATTTCTTCTTCAGAAATAGTTTATTTGCCAGCGTGTCTCTTTCAAAAATATCTTTCAGTGTAGTCCACACTTCTTTGGGAGTCTTACAGTTTGTAATCAGGTACAACAGGGATGAACTTACATTGAGCACTAACACAGAGAACGCTTTCTCTCTCTGTTTCGTGAACTCACCCTGTGCTGCTGCGTTAGCATCTGGGGCTAATGTGTCTTCCTCTGTTAGCATTCGCCACAGTCCTTTAGCCTTTAGCAGATGTTCCATTTGAAACTTCCACGTTGCCCAATTCTCCGGTCCGCTCAGCTTGTCGATAAACAGCTTGTCCTCCATTGTGAGTTCCCACAATACTGTTCACTATCACACAAAATATTCAGTGTAATCCAGCCTTTTAGAGACACTCTGGGCCCATAACTTATTGTATTTTAAGAACGAACTTTATTGCAGGCAGCATGAAAGAAAAAAACACGTAACGTTCTTCTTCCTTTGTTAAGACGCAAAAACACACAGACGTAACACACTGATATAGCAGTAGCGCCACCTATAGGTAAAAGTACCGCCCATTTACAACATGGAGCTCCCGGACCTCTGGGCACACACATGTGAATGAGTGGATGAGATCATGTTTGTGTGCTTGTGGATGTGTTTTGGCTAATGCTATTAGCACAGCTATGATGAGTTAAGGTGTGTGTAAGTGTGTTTGTGTGCGTGTGTGTATGTGTGTGTGTGTGTGTGTGTGTGTGTTTGTGACAGTTTGTTAAGGTGGAGGGGGTCGCGGACATGGAGTACCAGGGCCTGTACCGGATGAGTGGAGGAGCGGAGGAGGGCAGAAATCCTGCCCGTGATTCGCTTATGTCCAGCGGTTCAGGGGTTCCAAGCCCC
>NW_028234057.1:0-22500 GCF_037954325.1 Fistularia commersonii | reverse complement strand
TGTGTGTGTGTGTTTGTTTTTTTTGTGTCTGTGTGAGTGTGTTCGTGTGTGTATGTGTGAGAGTTTGTTTAGGTGGGGGGGGGTACCAGGGCCCTTCGCGGAGGAGCGGTGGAGCGGAGAAGCGGAGGAATGGAGGAGTGGAGGTAATTTTTCTCTTCTTAAAGGCAGAGGCTGGAAGTTTGGGTGCAGTAGGACGCCTTAGACCGGCCACTGTGAGCCTTCTCCAGATATAGATCCCCCGGACGTATGATTGGAGCTCCCGGACCATTGGGCACACACATGTGAATGAGTGGATGAGCTAATGTTTGTTTGGTAGTGGATGCATTTCGGCTAATGCTATTAGCAAAGCTATGATGAGTTAAGGTGTGTTTGTGTGTGTGTGTGTGTGTGTGCGCGCGTGTGTGTGCGCGTGTGTTTAGGTGGGGGGGGGGTACCAGGGCCCATAGCGGAGGAGCGGTGGAGCTGAGAAGCGGAGGAGCGGAGTAGCGGAGGTATTGTTTCTCCTCTCAGAGGCGGGGAAGCTTGGGAGCTATTAGCACAGCTATGATGACTTAAGGTGTGTGTGTGTGTGTGTGTTTGTGTGTTTGTGTGTTCTTGTGTGTGTGTGTGTGTGTGTGTGTGTTTGTGTGTGCGTTTGTGTATATGTGTGTGACAGTTTGTTTCGGTGGGGGGGGGGGGGGGGGGGGGCGCGGACAGGGGGTAGCTGGGCCTGGAGCGGATGAGCTGTGAAGCGGATGGAGCGCAGAAGCACGTCCCATAATTCTCCTGAGTCCGGCGGATCGGGAGTACCAGGGCCTATAGCGGAGGAGCGGTGGAGCGGAGAAGCGGACCATTGGGCACACACATGTGAATGAGTGGATGAGCTAATGTTTGTTTGGTTGTGGATGCGTTTCAGCTAATGCTATTAGCACAGCTATGATGAGTTAAGGTGTGTGTGTGTGTGTGTGTGTGTGTGTGTGTGTGTGCGCGTGTGTGTGTTTGTGTGTTTTTGTGTGTGTGTGAGTGTGTTTAGGTGGGGGGGGGGTACCAGGGCCCATAGCGGAGGAGCGGTGGAGCTGAGAAGCGGAGGAGCGTAGTAGCGGAGGTATTGTTTCTCCTCTCAGAGGCGGGGAAGCTTGGGAGCTATTAGCACAGCTATGATGACTTAAGGTGTGTTTGTGTGTGTGTGTTTGTGTGTTTGTGTGTTCTTGTGTGTGTGTGTGTGTGTGTGTGTGTGTTTGTGTGAGTGGGGGGGGGGGGCGCGGACAGGGGGTAGCTGGGCCTGGAGCGGATGAGCTGTGAAGCGGATGGAGGGCAGAAGCACGTCCCATAATTCTCCTGAGTCCAGCGGATCGGGAGTACCAGGGCCTATAGCGGAGGAGCGGTGGAGCGGAGAAGAGGACCATTGGGCACACACATGTGAATGAGTGGATGAGCTAATGTTTGTTTGGTTGTGGATGCGTTTCGGCTAATGCTATTAGCACAGCTATGATGACTTAATGTGTGTATGTGTGTCAGTGTGTGTGTGTGTGTGTGTGAGGTTCTTTGTGTATGTGTGTGATAGTTTGTTTTGGTGGGGAGGGGGGGGGGTCGCGGACACGGAGTACCAGGGCGCACACATGTGAATGAGTGGATGAGCTAATGTTTGTTTGGTTGTGGATGCGTTTCGGCTAAAGCTATTAGCACAGCTATGAAGACTTAAGGTGTGTGTATGTGTGTATGTGTGTGTCTGTGTGTGTGTGAGTGTCTGTGTCTGTATGTGTGTGTGAGAGGCTCTTTTGGTGGGGGGGGGGGGGGGTCGCGGACAGGGAGTACCATTGGGCACACACATGTGAATGAGTGGATGAGCGAATGTTTGTTTGGTTGTGGATGCGTTTCGGCTAATGGTATTAGCACAGCTCTGATGAGTTAAGATGTGTGTGTATGTGTGTTTGTGTGTTTGTGTGTTTTTGTGTGTGTGTGAGTGATTTTGTGTGAGAGTTTGTTTAGGTAGGGGGGGGGGGGGGGAGTACCAGGGCCCATAGCCGAGGAGCGGTGGAGCTGAGAAGCGGAGGAGCAGAGGAGCGGAGGTAATGTTTCTTCTCTCAGAGGCGGAGCAGCTTGGGGGCAGCAGAACCCCTTAGACGGGCTAATGTGAGCATTCTTCGGACATAGATCCCCCGAACGTATGATTGGAGCTCCCGGACCACTGGGCACACACATGTGAATGAGTGGATGAGCTAATGTTTGTTTGGTTGTGGATGCGTTTCGGCTAATGCTATTAGCACAGCTATGATGAGTTAAGGTGTGTGTGTGTGTGTGTGAGTGTGTGTGTTTGTTTGTTTTTGTGTCTTTGTGAGTGTGTTCGTGTGTGTATGTGTGAGAGTTTGTTTAAGTGGGGGGGGGGATACCAGGGCCCATCACGGAGGAGCGGTGGAGCGGAGAAGCGGAGGAATGGAGGAGGTTAGGTAATTTTTCTCTTCTCAAAGGCAGAGGATGGGAAGTTTGGGTGCAGTAGGACGCCTTAGACCGGCCACTGTGAGCCTTCTCCAGATATAGATCCCCGGATGTATGATTGGAGCTCCCGGACCATTGGGCACACACATGTGAATGAGTGGATGAGCTAATGTTTGTTTGGTAGTGGATGCATTTCGGCTAATGCTATTAGCACAGCTATGATGAGTTAAGGTGTGTGTGTGTGTGTGTGAGTGTGTGTGTATGTGTGTGTGTGTGTGTGTTTAGGTGGGGGGGGGTACCAGGGCCAATAGCGGAGGAGCGGTGGAGCTGAGAAGCGGAGAAGCGGAGGAGCATAGGAGTGGAGGTAATGTTTCTTCTCTCAGAGGCGGGGAAGCTTGGGGGCAGAAGAACCCCTTAGACGGCCTAATGTGAGCCTTCTCTGGAGATAGCTCCCCCAGACGTATGACCGGAGCTCCCAGACCTCTGGGCACATACATGTGAATGAGTGGATGAGCTAATGTTTGTGTGGTTGTGGATGCATTTCGGCTAATGCTTTTAGCACAGCTATGATGACTTAAGGTGTGTATGTGTGTCTGTGTGTGTGTGTGTCTTTGTGTGTGTGTGTGTGTGTTTGTGTGTTTGAAAGGCTCTTTTGGTGGGGGAGGGGGGGGTCGCGGACAGGGATTACCATTGGGAGCACACATGTGAATGAGTGGATGAGCTAATGTTTGTTTGGTTGTGGATGCGTTTCGGCTAATGCTATTAGCACATCTATGATGAATTAAGGTGTGTTTGTGTGTGTGTGTGTGTGTGTGTATTTGTGTGTGTGTGTGTGTTTGTTTTTTTTGTGTCTGTGTGAGTGTGTTCGTGTGTGTATGTGTGAGAGTTTGTTTAGGTGGGGGGGGGTACCAGGGCCCTTCGCGGAGGAGCGGTGGAGCGGAGAAGCGGAGGAATGGAGGAGTGGAGGTAATTTTTCTCTTCTTAAAGGCAGAGGATGTGAAGTTTGGGTGCAGTAGGACGCCTTAGACCGGCCACTGTGAGCCTTCTCCAGATATAGATCCCCCGGACGTATGATTGGAGCTCCCGGACCATTGGGCACACACATGTGAATGAGTGGATGAGCTAATGTTTGTTTGGTAGTGGATGCATTTCGGCTAATGCTATTAGCAAAGCTATGATGAGTTAAGGTGTGTTGTGTGTGTGTGTGTGTGTGTGTGTGCGCGCGTGTGTGTGCGCGTGTGTTTAGGTGGGGGGGGGGGTACCAGGGCCCATAGCGGAGGAGCGGTGGAGCTGAGAAGCGGAGGAGCGGAGTAGCGGAGGTATTGTTTCTCCTCTCAGAGGCGGGGAAGCTTGGGAGCTATTAGCACAGCTATGATGACTTAAGGTGTGTGTGTGTGTGTGTGTTTGTGTGTTTGTGTGTTCTTGTGTGTGTGTGTGTGTGTGTGTGTGTTTGTGTGTGCGTTTGTGTATATGTGTGTGACAGTTTGTTTCGGTGGGGGGGGGGGGGGGGCGCGGACAGGGGGTAGCTGGGCCTGGAGCGGATGAGCTGTGAAGCGGATGGAGGGCAGAAGCACGTCCCATAATTCTCCTGAGTCCGGCGGATCGGGAGTACCAGGGCCTATAGCGGAGGAGCGGTGGAGCGGAGAAGCGGACCATTGGGCACACACATGTGAATGAGTGGATGAGCTAATGTTTGTTTGGTTGTGGATGCGTTTCAGCTAATGCTATTAGCACAGCTATGATGAGTTAAGGTGTGTGTGTGTTTGTGTGAGTGTGTGTGTTTGTTTGTTTTTGTGTCTGTGTGAGTGTGTTCGTGTGTGTATGTGTGAGAGTTTGTTTAAGTGGGGGGGGGGGATACCAGGGCCCATCACGGAGGAGCGGTGGAGCGGAGAAGCGGAGGAATGGAGGAGGTTAGGTAATTTTTCTCTTCTCAAAGGCAGAGGATGGGAAGTTTGGGTGCAGTAGGACGCCTTAGACCGGCCACTGTGAGCCTTCTCCAGATATAGATCCCCCGGATGTATGATTGGAGCTCCCGGACCATTGGGCACACACATGTGAATGAGTGGATGAGCTAATGTTTGTTTGGTAGTGGATGCATTTCGGCTAATGCTATTAGCACAGCTATGATGAGTTAAGGTGTGTGTGTGTGTGTGTGAGTGTGTGTGTATGTGTGTGTGTGTGTGTGTCTTTGTGTGTGTTTGTGTGTTTTTGTGTGTCTTTGTGTGTGTGTGAGTGTGTTTAGGTGGGGGGGGGTACCAGGGCCAATAGCGGAGGAGCGGTGGAGCTGAGAAGCGGAGAAGCGGAGGAGCATAGGAGCGGAGGTAATGTTTCTTCTCTCAGAGGCGGGGAAGCTTGGGGGCAGAAGAACCCCTTAGACGGCCTAATGTGAGCCTTCTCTGGAGATAGCTCCCCCAGACGTATGACCGGAGCTCCCAGACCTCTGGGCACATACATGTGAATGAGTGGATGAGCTAATGTTTGTGTGGTTGTGGATGCGTTTCGGCTAATGCTTTTAGCACAGCTATGATGACTTAAGGTGTGTATGTGTGTCTGTGTGTGTGTGTGTCTTTGTGTGTGTGTGTGTGTGTGTTTGTGTGTTTGAAAGGCTCTTTTGGTGGGGGAGGGGGGGGTCGCGGACAGGGATTACCATTGGGAGCACACATGTGAATGAGTGGATGAGCTAATGTTTGTTTGGTTGTGGATGCGTTTCGGCTAATGCTATTAGCACATCTATGATGAATTAAGGTGTGTGTGTGTGTGTGTGTGTGTGTGTGTGTGTTTGTTTTTTTTGTGTCTGTGTGAGTGTGTTCGTGTGTGTATGTGTGAGAGTTTGTTTAGGTGGGGGGGGGGTACCAGGGCCCTTCGCGGAGGAGCGGTGGAGCGGAGAAGCGGAGGAATGGAGGAGTGGAGGTAATTTTTCTCTTCTTAAAGGCAGAGGATGTGAAGTTTGGGTGCAGTAGGACGCCTTAGACCGGCCACTGTGAGCCTTCTCCAGATATAGATCCCCCGGACGTATGATTGGAGCTCCCGGACCATTGGGCACACACATGTGAATGAGTGGATGAGCTAATGTTTGTTTGGTAGTGGATGCATTTCGGCTAATGCTATTAGCAAAGCTATGATGAGTTAAGGTGTGTTTGTGTGTGTGTGTGTGTGTGTGTGCGCGCGTGTGTGTGCGCGTGTGTTTTTGTGTGTGTGTGAGTGTGTTTAGGTGGGGGGGGGGGGGTACCAGGGCCCATAGCGGAGGAGCGGTGGAGCTGAGAAGCGGAGGAGCGGAGTAGCGGAGGTATTGTTTCTCCTCTCAGAGGCGGGGAAGCTTGGGAGCTATTAGCACAGCTATGATGACTTAAGGTGTGTGTGTGTGTGTGTGTTTGTGTGTTTGTGTGTTCTTGTGTGTGTGTGTGTGTGTGTGTGTGTTTGTGTGTGCGTTTGTGTATATGTGTGTGACAGTTTGTTTAGGTGGGGGGGGGGGGGGCGCGGACAGGGGGTAGCTGGGCCTGGAGCGGATGAGCTGTGAAGCAGATGGAGCGCAGAAGCACGTCCCATAATTCTCCTGAGTCCGGCGGATCGGGAGTACCAGGGCCTATAGCGGAGGAGCGGTGGAGCGGAGAAGCGGACCATTGGGCACACACATGTGAATGAGTTGATGAGCTAATGTTTGTTTGGTTGTGGATGCGTTTCGGCTAATGCTATTAACACAACTATGATGACTTAATGTGTGTATGTGTGTCAGTGTGTGTGTGTGTGTGTGAGTGTCTTTGTGTATGTGTGTGATAGTTTGTTTTGGTGGGGGGGGGGGGGGGGGGGCGGTCGCGGACACGGACTACCAGGGCGCACACATGTGAATGAGTAGATGAGCTAATGTTTGTTTGGTTGTGGATGCGTTTCGGCTAATGCTATTAGCACAGCTATGCTGACTTAATGTTTGTATGTGTGTCAGTGTGTGTGTGTGTGTGAGTGTCTTTATGTATGTGTGTGACAATTTGTTTTGGTGGGGGGGGCGGACACGGAGTACCAGGGCGCACACATGTGAATGAGTGGATGAGCTAATGTTTGTTTGGTTGTGGATGCGTTTCGGCTAAAGCTATTAGCACAGCTATGAAGACTTAAGGTGTGTGTATGTGTGTATGTGTGTGTCTGTGTGTGTGTGAGTGTCTTTGTGTGTGTGTGTGTGTGTGAGAGGCTCTTTTGGTGGGGGGGGGGGTCGCGGACAGGGAGTACCATTGGGCACACACATGTGAATGAGTGGATGAGCGAATGTTTGTTTTGTTGTGGATGCGTTTCGGCTAATGCTATTAGCACAGCTATGATGAGTTAAGGTGTGTGTGTATGTGTGTTTGTGTGTTTGTGTGTTTTTGTGTGTGTGTGAGTGATTTTGTGTGAGAGTTTGTTTAGGTGGGGGGGGGGGGGGAGTACCAGGGCCCATAGCGGAGGAGCGGTGGAGCTGAGAAGCGGAGGAGCAGAGGAGCGAAGGTAATGTTTCTTCTCTCAGAGGCGGAGCAGCTTGGGGGCAGCAGAACCCCTTAGACGGGCTAATGTGAGCATTCTCCGGACATAGATCCCCCGAACGTATGATTGTAGCTCCCGGACCACTGGGCACACACATGTGAATGAGTGGATGAGCTAATGTTTGTTTGGTTGTGGATGTGTTTCGGCTAATGCTATTAGCACAGCTATGATGAGTTAAGGTGTGTGTGTGTGTGTGTGTGTGTGTGTGTGTGTTTGCTTGTTTTTGTGTCTTTGTGAGTGTGTTCGTGTGTGTATGTGTGAGAGTTTGTTTAGGTGGGGCGGGGGGTACCAGGGCCCATCGCGGAGGAGCGGTGGAGCGGAGAAGCGGAGGAATGGAGGAGCGGAGGTAATGTTTCTCTTCTCAAAGGCATTTTGGGTGCAGTAGGACGCCTTAGACCGGCCACTGTGAGCCTTCTCCAGATATAGATCCCCCGGATGTATGATTGGAGCTCCCGGACCATTGGGCACACACATGTGAATGAGTGGATGAGCTAATGTTTGTTTGGTAGTGAATGCGTTTCGGCTAATGCTATTAGCACAGCTATGATGAGTTAAGGTGTGTTTGTGTGTGTGTGTGTGTGTGTGTTTGTGTGTGTGTGTGTGTGTGTGTGTGTGTGTGTGTGCGCGTGTGTGTGTTTATGTGTTTTTGTGTGTGTGTAAGTGTGTTTAGGTGGGGGGGGGGGTACCAGGGCCAATAGCGGAGGAGCGGTGGAGCTGAGAAGCGGAGGAGCAGAGGAGCGGAGGTAATGTTTCTTCTCTCAGAGGTGGGGAAGCTTGGGGGCAGAAGAACCCCTTAGACGGCCTAATGTGAGTCTTCTCTGGAGATAGCTCCCCCAGACGTATGACCGGAGCTCCCAGACCTCTGGGCACATACATGTGAATGAGTGGATGAGCTAATGTTTGTTTGGTTGTGGATGCGTTTCGGCTAATGCTATTAGCACAGCTATGCTGACTAAATGTGTGTATGTGTGTCAGTGTGTGTGTGTGTGTGAGTGTTTTTGTGTATGTGTGTGATAGTTTGTTTTGGTGGGGGGGCGGACACGGAGTACCAGAGCGAGCACATGTGAATGAGTGGATGAGCTAATGTTTGTTTGGTTGTGGATGCGTTTCGGCTAAAGCTATTAGCACAGCTATGAAGACTTAAGGTGTGTGTATGGCTGTGTCTGTGTGTGTGTGAGTGTCTTTGTTTGTGTGTGTGTGTGTGAGAGGCTCTTTTGGTGGGGGGGGGGTCGCGGACAGGGAGTACCATTGGGCACACACATGTGAATGAGTGGATGAGCGAATGTTTGTTTGGTTGTGGATGCGTTTCGGCTAATGCTATTAGCACAGCTATGATGAGTTAAGGTGTGTGTGTATGTGTGTTTGTGTGTTTGTGTGTTTTTGTGTGTGTGTGAGTGATTTTGTGTGAGAGTGTGTTTAGGTAGGGGGGGGTGGGGGGGGAGTACCAGGGCCCATAGCGGAGGAGCGGTGGAGCGGTGGAGCTGAGAAGCGGAGGAGCAGAGGAGCGGTGGTAATGTTTCTTCTCTCAGAGGCGGAGCAGCTTGGGGGCAGCAGAACCCCTTAGACGGGCTAATGTGAGCATTCTCCGGAAATAGATCCCCCGAACGTATGATTGGAGCTCCCGGACCACTGGGCACACACATGTGAATGAGTGGATGAGCTAATGTTTGTTTGGTTGTGGATGCGTTTCGGCTAATGCTATTAGCACAGCTATGATGAGTTAAGGTGCGTTTGTGTGTGTGTGTGTGTGTGTGTGTGTGTGTGTGTGAGTGTCTTTGTGTGTGTTTGTGTGTTTTTGTGTGTGTGTGAGTGTGTTTAGGTGGGGGGGGGGTACCAGGGCCAATAGCGGAGGAGCGGTGGAGCTGAGAAGCGGAGGAGCAGAGGAGCGGAGGTAATGTTTCTTCGCTCAGAGGCGGGGAAGCTTGGGGGCAGAAGAACCCCTTAGACGGCCTAATGTGAGCCTTCTCTGGAGATAGCTCCCCCAGACGTATGTCCGGAGCTCCCAGACCTCTGGTCACATACATGTGAATGAGTGGATAAGCTAATGTTTGTGTGGTTGTGGATGCGTTTCGGCTAATGCTTTTAGCACAGCTATGATGACTTAAGGTGTGTATGTGTGTCTGTGTGTGTGTGTGTGTGAGTGTCTTTGTGTATGTGTGTGATAGTTTCTTTTGGTGGGGGGGGGGTCGCGGACAGGGAGTACCTGGGCACACACATGTGAATGAGTGGATGAGCTAATGTTTGTTTGGTTGTTGATGCGTTTCGGCTAATGCTATTTGCACAGCTATGATGAGTTAAGGTGTGTGTGTATGTGTGGGAGGAATGGAGGAGCGGAGGTAATTTTTCTCTTCTCAAAGGCAGAGGATGGGAAGTTTGGGTGCAGTAGGACGCCTTAGACCGGCCACTGTGAACCTTCTCCAGATATAGATCCCCCGGATGTATGATTGGAGCTCCCGGACCATTGGGCACACACATGTGAATGAGTGGATGAGCTAATGTTTGTTTGGTAGTGGATGCGTTTCGGCTAATGCTATTAGCACAGCTATGATGACTTAAGGTGTTTGTGTGTGTGTGTGTTTGTGTGTTTCTTTGTTTGTGTGTTCTTGTGTGTGTGTGTGTGTGTGTTTGTTTGTGCGTTTGTGTATATGTGTGTGACAGTTTGTTTAGGTGGGGGGGGGCGCGGACAGGGGGTAGCTGGGCCTGGAGCGGATGAGCTGTGAAGCGGATGGAGGGCAGAAGCACGTCCCATAATTCTCCTGAGTCCGGCGGATCAGGAGTACCAGGGCCTATAGCGGAGGAGCGGTGGAGCGGAGAAGCGGACCATTGGGCACATACATGTGAATGAGTTGATGAGCTAATGTTTGTTTGGATGTGGCTGCGTTTCGGCTAATGCTATTAGCACAGCTATGATGACTTAATGTGTGTACGTGTGTCAGTGTGTGTGTGTGTGTGAGTGTCTTTGTGTATGTGTGTGATAGTTTGTTTTGGTGGGGGGGGGGGGGGGTCGCGGACACGGAGTAGCAGGGCGCACACATGTGAATGAGTGGATGAGCTAATGTTTGTTTGGTTGTGGATGCGTTTCGGCTAATGCTGTTAGCACAGCTATGATGACTTAATGTGTGTATGTGTGTCAGTGTGTGTGTGTGTGTGAGTGTCTTTGTGTATGTGTGTGATAGTTTGTTTTGGTGGGGGGGGGGGGGGCGGACACGGAGTACCAGGGCGCACACATGTGAATGAGTGGATGAGCTAATGTTTGTTTGGTTGTGGATGCGTTTCGGCTAAAGCTATTAGCACAGCTATGAAGACTTAAGGTGTGTGTATGTGTGTATGTTTGTGTCTGTGTGTGTGTCTTTGTGTGTGTGTGTGTGTGTGAGAGGCTCTTTTGGTGGGGGGGGGGGGTCGCGGACAGGGACTACCATTGGGCACACACATGTGAATGAGTGTATGAGCGAATGTTTGTTTGGTTGCGGATGCGTTTCGGCTAATGCTATTAGCACAGCTATGATGAGTTAAGGTGTGTGTGTATGTGTGTTTGTGTGTTTGTGTGTTTTTGTGTGTGTGTGAGTGATTTTGTGTGAGAGTTTGTTTAGGTGGGGGGGGGGGGGGGGGTGTACCAGGGCCCATAGCGGAGTAGCGGTGGAGCTGAGAAGCGGAGGAGCAGAGGAGCGAAGGTAATGTTTCTTCTCTCAGAGGCGGAGCAGCTTGGGGGCAGCAGAACCCCTTAGACGGGCTAACGTGAGCATTCTCCGGACATAGATCCCCCGAACGTATGATTGGAGCTCCCGGACCACTGGGCACACACATGTGAATGAGTGGATGAGCTAATGTTTGTTTGGTTGTGGATGCGTCTCGGCTAATGCTATTAGCACAGCTATGATGAGTTAAGGTGTGTGTGTGTGTGTGTGTGTGTGTGTTTGTTTGTTTGTTTTTGTGTCTGTGTGAGTGTGTTCGTGTGTGTATGTGTGAGAGTTTGTTTAGGTGGGGGGGGGGTACCAGGGCCCATCGCGGAGGAGCGGTGGAGCGGAGAAGCGGAGGAATGGAGGAGCGGAGGTAATGTTTCTCTTCTCAAAGGCAGAGGATGGGAAGTTTGGGTGCAGTAGGACGCCTTAGACCGGCCACTGTGAGCCTTCTCCAGATATAGATCTCCCGGATGTATGATTGGAGCTCCCGGACCATTGGGCACACACATGTGAATGAGTGGATGAGCTAATGTTTGTTTGGTAGTGGATGCATTTCGGCTAATGCTATTAGCACAGCTATAATGAGTTAAGGTGCGTTTGTGTGTGTGTGTGTGTGTGTGTGTGTGTGTGTGTGTGTGAGTGTCTTTGTGTGTTTTTGTGTGTTTTTGTGTGTGTGTGAGTGTGTTTAGGTGGGGGGGCGGTACCAGGGCCAATAACGGAGGAGCGGTGGAGCTGAGAAGCGGAGGAGCAGAGGAGCGGAGGTAATGTTTCTTCTCTCAGAGGCGGGGAAGCTTGGGGGCAGAAGAACCCCTTAGACGGCCTAATGTGAGCCTTCTCTGGAGATAGCTCCCCCAGACGTATGACCGAAGCTCCCAGACCTCTGGGCACATACATGTGAATGAGTGGATGAGCTAGTGTTTGTGGTTGTGGATGCGTTTCGGCTAATGCTTTTAGCACAGCTATGATGACTTAAGGTGTGTATGCGTGTCTGTGTGTGTGTGTGTGTGAGTGTCTTTGTGTATGTGTGTGATAGTTTCTTTTGGTGGGGGGGGGTCGCGGACAGGGAGTACCAGGGCACACACATGTGAATGAGTGGATGAGCTAATGTTTGTTTGGTTGTGGATGCGTTTTGGCTAATGCTATTAGCACAGCTATGAAGACTTAAAGTGTGTGTATGTGTGTATGTGTGTGTCTGTGTGTGTGTGTGAGTGTCTTTGTGTGTGTGTGTGTGTGTGAGAGGCTCTTTTGGTGGGGGGGGGGTGTCGCGGACAGGGAGTACCAGGGCCAAGAGCGGATGAGCTGAGGAGCGGAGGAAGGCAGAAGCTCGGCCCGTGATTCGCTTATGTCCAGCGGTTCGGGAATTCCAGGGCCCAAAGCAGAGGAGCAGTGGAGCTGAGAAGCGGAGGAGCGGAGGTGATGTTTATTCTCTCAGAGGCAGGGAAGCTTGGGGGTAGCAGAACCCCTTAGATGGGCTAATGTTAGCATTCTCCAGACATAGATCCTCCGGTCGTATGATTGGAGCTGCCGGACCATTGGGCACACACATGTGAATGAGTGGATGAGCTAATGTTTGTTTGGTTGTGGATGCGTTTCGGCTAATGCTATTAGCACAGCTATGATCAGTTAAGGTCTGTGTGTATGTGTGTGTGTGTTTGGGTGTGTGTGTGTGTCTGTGTGTGTGTGTGAGAGTTTGTTTAGGTGGGGGGGGTTGCGGACAGGGAGTACCAAGGCCTCGAGCGGATGAGCTGAGGAGCAGAGCAGGGCAGAAGCCCGGCCCGTGATTCCCTTATATCCAGCGGTTCGGGAGTTCCAGGGCCCAAAGCGGAAAGGCGGAGGAGTGGAGAAGCGGAGGAGTGGAGGAGAGCAGAAGCACGTCACGCAATTCTCCTGAGTTCGCAGGATCAGGAGTACCAGGGCCCATAGCGGAGGAGCGGAGGTGTTGAGAAGCGGAGGAGCAGAGGAGCGATATTATATTTCTCTTCTCAAAGGCGGGGAAGCTTGGGGGCAGCAGGATCCCTTAGACCGGCCAATGTGTGCCTTCTCCGAACATAGATGCCCCGGACGTATGCCCGGAGCTCCCAGACCTCTGGGCACATACATGTGAATGAGTGGATGAGCTAATGTTTGTTTGGTTGTGGATGCGTTTCGGCTAATGCCATCAGCACAGCTATGATGACTTAAGGTGTGTGTGTGTGTGTGTTTTTGTGTGTTTGTGTGTTCTTGTGTGTGTGTGTGTGTGTGTGTGTTTGTGTGTGTGTGTGTGCGTTTGTGTATATGTGTGTGACAGTTTGTTTAGGTGGGGGGGGCCGCGGACAGGGGGTTAGGGTTAGGGTTAGGGTTAGGGTTAGGGTTAACAAGGCCCATAGCGGAGGAACGGTGAAGCGGAGAAGCAGAGGAGCGGAGGAGCGGAGGTAATGTTTCTCTTCTCAAACGCAGAGGAGGGGAAGTTTGGGGGCAGCAGGGCGCCTTAGACTGGCCAATGTGAGCCTTCTCTAGGACATAGGTCCCCCGGACGGATGATTCGAGCTCCCGGACCATTGGGCACACACATGTGCATGAGTGGATGAGCTAATGTTTGTTTGATTTGAGATAGGTGATCTCATTAGTTTTATTTGAGTTTACATTCTAGTATACATATGTGGTATTTGTATCTACTCTCAGGAAATGTATGGCACTTTATGAAGAGGTTTGGGACTTGTTTTAGTTTTTCGCGACTGTTCAGCTAACTTGACGTTAACTTCTACGTCAGTGTTTTCTTTTTTGGTATAGCGCTGCTGGCGGGAATTTTCCCTCACTCTGTACTGTACATGTCCCATGGCTAACCGATGTTGATTCCCGGAGCTGTGAAGAAGAAAATAAAAGACGATTCAAACAAGGCAAACTTGTGAATTCCTTCCGAAACATGGAAAACGAAGAAGCTGCAAACTTAAACGCAACAGGTTATGGGCCCAGGCTACGAACAAAAGGAGGAAGATGGCAACGTTTGGTTGCCGATGGAGACGAAAACAACTACGAGCTTTGGGAAGTAAAGTTTCTGGGACACATGCGACTTGAAGGTTTGAAAGAGACAATTCTTTCAACTGTTGAGCCCGACCCAGGTAAAAATGCAGAATGCTACGCTGAGCTTATCCAGTTCCTCGATGATAAAAGTCTATCATTGGTAATGAGGGAAGCCGCAGATGACGGTCGAAAAGCTTTGAAAATATTACGGGATCATTATGCCAGCCAGGGTAAGCCCAGAATTATTTCCCTGTACAGCGAACTATGCTCACTCAAGAAGGAACCCGACGAAACAATAACAGATTACATTATCAGAGCAGAAAAGGCAGTCACCGCTCCGAGAAACACAAAACAGGTGATAAGTGATGAGCTGATGATCGCTATGGTTATGAAAGGGCTTCCAGAACCATACAAGCCCTTCGTCATTCATGTAACTCAGAGCAGTGAAGAAATGACGTTTATTCAGTTCAAGAGTAAACTAAGAAGTTATGAAGAGACTGAAAAGTTTGACAGCAAAACCAAATCAGACAATGTCATGAAAGTGGACATGTCAACCGTGATCTGCTATGGATGTGGAAACCGTGGCCATATGTCAAAAGCTTGTCACCAAAAATCAGGGCCAAAATGGTGCAGCTATCACAGAAGCGCAACCCACACCGATGAGACATGCAGAAGAAAATCCAAGCCCAAAGAAGACTCGGTCAAACAAAACACAGACATCCAAGACAAAGATAAGGAAGATGAGCAAACTTTTGTATTCAAGGTCAGTCAAAAAGTCCCTCCGGAAAATATCAGAAAAAATGGACTGATGGTAGACTGTGGCGCTACATCACACATCATAACACAAGAAGACAAATTCACAAGATTTGATGAGTTTTTCAACCCAAACAAACATTACATGGAGCTAGCAGACGGGACCAGAAGAAACAAAGTGGCACTAAAAAGAGGTGATGCAGAAGTGTTACTCCAGGACATTGAAGGAAAACCTGTCCTGGTAACCTTAAGGGGAGCCTTATTCATCCCATCATATCCTCAGGACTTCATATCGGTGAAGGCAGCCACAGCTGATGGAGCCAGCGTGATATTCAAAGAAGGAGAGAACAGATTCATAACCAAAGAAGGAACAATTTTCAGCATTGAGGAATGTGACAGACTCTACTACATAAGAACGGTAAATTATCAACAACTTTATGATGATACAGTAAATGACATGATGTCCAGGGATAAAGTAAACTGAACTTGTGATGTCAAAACATGGCATGAGATTATGAGACACCGCAATGTAAAAGATGTATTAAAATGACCAAACTTAGTCGAGGGTATGAAGATTACAGGTCAGACCAAGGTAGACTGTAACGTATGCACAGAGGGAAAATCCACAAATAGCAGAAACAGGCAAGCTGATGCAAAAGCTGATGCACCCCTAAAAATGGTACACGCTGACTTATCAGGCCCGATTGAACCAGCTGGTCAAGAAGGGCATAAGTATGTCATTTCATTCACAGATGATTATTCAGGGGCAGTATTTGTATATTTTCTCAAATACAAGAGTGAAGCTACATTAGCAACAGAGAAGTTCCTTGCTGACAGTGCAGCGTATGGTCGTGTCAAATGTATCAGGTCAGACAACGGGACTGAATTCACAGGAAATGCTTTTCAATCTCTTCTAAGGGAGAAAGGCATAAGACATGAAACATCATCCCCATACTCTCCCCATCAAAATGGGACAGCAGAAAGATAATGGAGGACCCTTTTTGAAATGGCAAGGTGTATGCTAATAGAAAAAGGATTACCAAAGGTTTTGTGGCCTTATGCTGTCCAGACCGCTGCCCATATTCGAAATAGATGTTACAATGACAGACTCGAAAATACCCCATACTTCATGTTAACAGGGAGAAAGCCAAATCTCTCAAAAATGTGGATATTCGGAACTGAGTGTTCTGCATACAAACATGACACTAAGAAATTAGATCCCAGATGTGAAAGAGGAATATTTGTGGGATACAGTAAGAAAAGCCCTTCATACCTGGTCTATAATCCACTTACAGAAAAAGTGGCAAAACAGAGACTGGTGAAATTGATCAAAAAGGGAAGAATTGAACAACAAACACAAACTGATGATTATGAGACAGAAATCCAGGGATATGAAGGCACAGAATCTACAGATGAAACCAGTATTGCTGTGTCACAAAGTGAAAATAAAACAGACAACCATATACAAAATGAGGATGAGAGTACTAACGCAGATGTGTCACATGACGAAGAAACAGCAGAAAATGTCCAAAATGAAAAAGAGACGAGGTCAGACATAAAACCCAGATATAATCAAACCAGTCGCTATCCTAGACGAAAAAGGGTCGTTCCAAGGTATTTAGAGGATGATCAGACAGACTATATTAACAATGATAAAAATCATACAACTATTGATTACTGTTACAGGACTGTGTGCGGAGTCCCACAGAATTATAGTGAAGCACTGAAGTCACCACTGGCACCCGGGTGGAATTGTGCCATGAGGGAAGAGATTGACTCGATTAAATAGAATGACACATTTGAACTGACAACTTTACCTGAAGGGAGAAAAGTAATTGGAGGAAAATGGGTATTTGCCCTTAAAGAAAATGCTGAAGGAGGACAAATATTTAAGGCCAGATATGTAGCTAAGGGTTACAATCAAACAGAAGCCATAGACTACTATGGAACTTTTGCACCGACAGCTAACATTACATCAGTGCGGGCACTAATGCAGATAGCCGTACAAAATAACCTCATTGTCCATCAAATGGATGTTAAGACGGCATATTTACATGCTCCTATACATGAGGAGATTTTCTTGGAACAACCAGAAGGGTTTGAAATGATGTCAGAAACAGGAGAGAAACTAGTGTATAGATTAAAGACATCTCTTTATGGCCTGAAACAATCAGGAAGAAACTGGTATGAACTCCTTAATGACCATTTAGAACAGGACAACTTTGTGAGAAATCTCTCTGACCACTGTGTGTACAGAAAACAGACGGAAAATGGTGACACAATCATTGTAATAATTTGGGTAGATGATTTAATTATTGCAGCAAGCAGCAATGATGCACTCAGCACATTTAAACAGAACATGAAATTCAAGTTCAACATGAAAGACCTGGGGAAACTATCATATTTTTTGGGCATACAATTTGAACAAAAGGGGGATGAAATCAAAATGAACCAGACAAAGTACATCCTAAAAATGCTAGAGAGATTTGGAATGTCAGAATGTAAAGCAAGATCTACTCCAAGTGAGCAAAAATTAGAGGGCATCCCTGTAGCTGATGAAAATGAGCAAAGTGAACCTGTCGACCCCAAAGAATATCGTGAGATTGTAGGCAGTCTTATTTATGCCATGACTTGCACCAGACCTGATATCAGCTGGATAGTGAGCAAACTATCACAGAATCTGGCAATGGCAAAAGTAAAAAATGTAGTAGCTCCAAAACATGTTCTGAGGTTTTTGAAGGGGACAGCTGATTATGAACTAAGTTTCAAGACAAATAAGGAGGATTTGAACCTGATAGCTTACAGTGATTCAGACTGGGCATCATCTGTAGAAGACAGACGTAGCACTACAGGCTACTGTTTCAGTTTAACAAAACAAGGCCCAGCCATTGCATGGAAGTCAAGGAAACAGCCCACAGTGGCCCTGTCAACATGTGAGGCTGAATACATCGGCCGAGCCACCACCGCACAAGAAAACATGTACCTGTCTCAACTGTTAAACGGTATGGACAACAAAATGTACAGTTGCACAACAATCTACGGAGACAATCAGGGGGCCATCGCACTGAGTAAGAATCCTGTAAACAGACAAAGGTCAAAACACATTGATGTAAAATATCATTTCATTCGTGAAGCACTCAGTGAGGGTTAAATAAATCTTATCTATTGTCCATCAGAGGACATGTTGGCAGACATCTTGACAAACTCATGACAAAGGTAACAATAGAAAAATTCAAAAAGTGGTTCTTTGGAAATTCAAATGTCCAAAGTTTTTTTTTGGATGTTGAGATCAAGAGGGGGTGTTGAAATAGGTGATCTCATTAGTTTTATTTGAGTTTACATTCTAGTATACATATGTTGTATTTGTATCTACTCTCAGGAAATGCATGGCACTTTATGACAAGGTTTGGGACTTGTTTTAGTTTTTCGCGACTGTTCAGCTAACTTGACGTTAACTTCTACGTCAGTGTTTTTTTTTTGGTATCGCGGTGCTGGCGG
Source organism: Fistularia commersonii (assembly GCF_037954325.1). Classification (NCBI taxonomy): domain Eukaryota; kingdom Metazoa; phylum Chordata; class Actinopteri; order Syngnathiformes; family Fistulariidae; genus Fistularia; species Fistularia commersonii. The sequence goes on along the minus strand of NW_028234057.1, from coordinate 4,645 downwards.
GAATTTTTCCCTCACTCTGTACTGTACATGTCCCATGGCTAACCGATGTTGATTCCCGGAGCTGTGAAGAAGAAAATAAAAGACGATTCAAACAAGGCAAACTTGTGAATTCCTTCCGAAACATGGAAAACGAAGAAGCTGCGAACTTAAACGCAACAGTTTGGTTGTGGATGCGTTTCGGCTAATGCTATTAGCACAGCTATGATGAGTTAAGGTGTGTTTGTGTGTGTGTGTGTGTGTGTGTGTCTGTGTGTGTGTGTGTGTGCGTGTGTGTGAGTGTGAATTTGTTTAGGTGGGGGGGGGTCGCGGACAGGGAGTACCGGGGCCTCGAGCGGATGAGCTGAGGAGCGGAGGAGGGCAGAAGCCTGGCCCGTGATTCGCTTATGTCCAGCGGTTCGGGAATTCCAGGGCCCAAAGCGGAGGAGCGATGGAGCTGAGAAGCGGAGGAGTGGAGGTAATGTTTCTCCTCTCAGAGGCGGGGAAGTTTGGGGGCAGAAGAACCCCTTAGACTGGCTAATGTGAGCATACTCCGGACATAGATCCCCCGGACGTATGATTGGAGCTCTCGGACCATTGGGCACACACATGTGAATGAGTGGATGAGCTAATGTTTGTTTGGTTGTGGATGCGTTTCGGCTAATGCTATTAGCACAGCTATGATGAGTTAAGGTGTGTGTGTATGTGTGTGTGTGTGTGTGTGTGTGTTTGTGTGTTTTTGTGTGTGTGTGAGTGTGTTTGTGTGTGTATGTGTGAGAGTTTGTTTAGGTGGGGGGGGGGAGTACCAGAGCCCATACAGGAGGAGCGGTGGAGCTGAGAAGCGGAGGTAATTTTTCTCCTCTCAGAGGCGGGGAAGCTTGGGGGCAGAAGAACCCCTTAGACCGGCCAATGTGAGCCTTCTTCGGACATAGATCACCCGGACGTATGACTGGAGCTCCCGTACCTCTAGGCACACACATATGTGAATGAGTGGATGAGCTAATGTTTGTTTTGTTGTGGATACGCTTTGGCCAATGCTATTAGCACAGCTATGATGAGTTCAGGTGTGTGTGTGTGTGTGTGTGTGTTTGTCTGTGTGTGTGTGTGTGTGTGTGTGTGTGTGTGTGTGTGTGTGTGTGTGTGTGTGTGTGTGTGTGTGTGCGTGTTTTTATCTGTGTGTGAGAGTTTGTTTTGGTGGGTGGGGGGGGGTTTTTTCCCGCGGACAGGGAGTACCAGGGCCTGGAGCGGATGAGGTGAGGAGCGGAGGAGGGCAGAAGCCCGGACCGTGATTCGCTTATGTCCAGCGGTTCGGGAGTTCCAGGGCCCAAAGCGGAGAAGCGGAGGACAGCAAAAGCCCTGTCCGCAATTCACCTGAGTCTGGCGGATCGGTAGTACCTGGTTCCGCAGCGGAGGAGCGGAGGAGCGGAGGAGCGGAGGAGCGGAGCAAAGCGGAAGACCGTCTTAATAACAAGGAAATTACAGATGAGGCTATAATTTCCACAGAAATCTTTAAATTCTATCGCCACCTATACACTTCGACATTGTCAAAAAGCGATTGTGACTCCTTTCCAACAAATATTCCTCAACATATCCCAAAAATAAACAACAACAAACAATATATGTTTGTTTTGTATATGTTTATATATAATCAACAAAAAATATACAGTTTGATATCTGAGATTCCTTGTGAGTCGCCAACTTAATTACATGTTGTACTCCCCTTGCAATCTTTTTTTCGTTTTAATTTTTTATTAGTCTATCTATTGATTTAATTATTTCATTTTAATTTCTTTTTTTGTCTAGCACTGTAAATTTCTCACAAACCGTTAACACTATTAACTTCTGATTCCATACAGAACGAATGTCCTTATGTCCTTTGCTTCCTCATGCCTGGTTGTTTCATTCACATTCAGTTCTACCTTGCCATGTTTATTTGTACATTTGTATAGTTGTGTGTACTATTTATGTTCAATTCAAAAAAAAAAAAAAAAGAATGAGAGGCTGAGAAAATCTCCATGTCTCTCTCTCCCCCCCCCTTAATGCCGCCCCCCCCCCTTCCTCACGGCGGCCGACGCAACGCGATTCTCGCCGTTGTTGTGGAAGTAGGGAAAAGGATTCCCCGCGTCGGTGCGAGCGATGCGTTTCAAGGCGTATTGCATGTGTGTATGGGGGGGGGGGGTCTACAGGACACCGCAGACCGGCAATGGTGCACCTTCTCCGGACATCGATCACCGAAACGTCGGCGTGGAGCTCCCGGAGCAGCCGGCGTGTACATGTGAATGAATGGAGGAGCTAATGTGTGTGGGGTGGTGGTGGTGGTGGGGTGGGGGTGGGGGGGGCGTTTCGGCTAATGCTATCAGCACAGCTATGATTATCCCCAGAACGTTGAGAACGAGCTCCCGGAACTCCAGACATGCGTATATAAAAGAGTGGAATTAAGGTGTGTGTGAGTGTGTGTGTGTGTGTGTGTGTGTGTGTGTGTGTGTGTGTGTGTGTGTATGTGTGTGTGTATGTGTGTGTGTGTGTGTGTGTGTATGTGTGGGACAGAAATAATGTCGGGGACAGAAATTGTTATTAGCCTGCTGGCAGATGACACAACCTTAGTTTTGAAAAATGAACATCAAGTCCCAATAAGCGTTGAAAAAATTAAAACATTCTACAAGGCTTCAGGATTGTCATTAAACTTAAAGAAATGCAAACTTCTTGAGCTGCATGACTCACCACTAAAGGAAATCAGCAATGTTCCTATCAAATCAGAAATAAAATACTTGAGCATTTTCCTATCTAAGGACCAAAAGTTAAATCAGTCCAGGAACATTGAATCTAAACTGAATCAAAGTAAAGCTAAATTGAATATATGGCTCCAAAGAGATTTATCAATATTAGGCCCGATATATTTGACTAAAATGGAATGTTTATCCAGATGTATATACCCAGTGTATTCCAATGCTGCTCCAAATCAACTCATAAAATCTATTAACCAAATAAATTTCAACTTTATCTGGAGGAACAAACCACACCATCTAAAAAAATCACATATGGGGAAAGAAACAAGTGACGGAGGGCTGAAAGTGATAGAGTTGGACTGCCTGAATGGGACATTGAAGGTGAACTGGTTGAAATCCTGGATCAAACATCATCATTTTTTCTGGTATTGTACTCCAAACTACTTATTCAACATAGTCGGCAGCCTAAGTCTTCTACTTATCTCTGACTTGGATATCAACAAGATTCCTGTCCAATTTTCAGAGTTCCATAAACAAATACTATTATACTGGAAAATGATATATGTACACAATTTCTCACCACACAGTACAATAATTTGGAACAATCGATATGTACTGCATGGCAACAAACCTCTGTTTTACAAGGAATGCTTTGAGAAAGGTATATGGTCAATAATTGACTTGATGGATGACAATGGCAGTCGTCTAGACTATGAACAGTTCTGTACTACACACAGATTTAAGCCTCCCATATTAGAGTTGATAAAGTTACGAAACGCACTGCCTCGACAATTTGTATTCCTGACCAAAAATATAATGACGCACCAAACCGTACAACCACAGTTACCCCGACTATCACTCCAGGGAATCTCAATTCCGGACAGAAAGTGCACCAACTCCTTTATTAGGACATGTTTCACAGGAAACTTATTCCCTGGACGTCAAAACAAAAATAATATTTGAAATGAATTTGATAAGGAATCGATTGCCACGCTGCGAACTATGTATCTGACTCTACCCATACCCCCCAAGGCACAAAGAAACCCACTTCTAAATTATGAATGACATCTACCCATCTAAGGAATTATTGAGGGTACACTTTACTTTTGAAGATAATATTTGTACATTTTGTGAAGACAACATTGAAACCACTGACCATATATTTTTTCTCATTCTCATTCCATCATCACCAGTTTCCCTCTCAAAAGATGATATCACATTTGGTTTACTTATAAGCAACATAACAGATGAACTCCGTGTCAATGTTCTTTTAGGCCTGGCCAAGTTCTTCATTCACAAAAACAGAATGCAAAAATGCTCCCCAAATTTGAATTTCTTCATAAACGATTTTGAATTATAAAAAAAAATCCTTAAAACTTATGGAAAAATCCAAAAACTACAAAATATACAGTTACCCATGTCTGAGATTCCTTTTTTTTGAAAAAAAAAAAACAAAAAACAAAAAAAAAACTTAATTACATGTTATATTCCCCTTGCAATTTTTTTTTCGTTTTAATTTTTTATTTGTCTATCTATTGATTTAATTATTTCCTTTTAATTTCTTTTTTTGTCTAGCACTGTAAATTTCTCACGAACCGTTAACACTATTAACTTCTGATTACATACAGAACAAATGTCCTTATGTCCGTTGCTTCCTCATCCCTGGTTGTTTCATTGACATTCAGTTCTACCTTGCCATGTTTATTTGTACATTTGTATATTTGTGTGTACTATTTATGTTCAATTAAAAACAGTTTGATGTCTGAGATTCCTTGTGAACGGCCAACTTAATTACATGTTATATTCCCCTTACAATTTTTTTTTTTAGTTTTTAATTTTATTTTTCTATCTATTTATTTAATTATTTCCTTTTAATTTTCTTTTTTGTCTAGCATTAAAAAATTCTCGCGAACCGTTAACACTATTAACTTCTGATTACATAC
>NW_028234056.1:175000-180720 GCF_037954325.1 Fistularia commersonii | reverse complement strand
ATTAGCCGAAATGCATCCACAACCAAACAGACATTAGCGCTTCTCAGCTCCACCGCTCCTCCGCTATGGGCCCTGGTACCCCCCCCCCCCACCTAAACACACTCAAACATACACAAAAACACACAAACACACACACGCGCACACACACACACACACACACACACACACACAAACACACCTTAACTCATCATAGCTGTGCTAATAGCATTAGCCGAAATGCATCCACTACCAAACAAACATTAGCTCATCCACTCATTCACATGTGTGTGCCCAATGGTCCGGGAGCTCCAATCATACGTCCGGGGGATCTATATCTGGAGAAGGCTCACAGTGGCCGGTCTAAGGCGTCCTACTGCCCCCAAACTTCCCATCCTCTGCCTTTGAGAAGAGAAAAATTACCTCCGCTCCTCCATTCCTCCGCTTCTCCGCTCCACCGCTCCTCCGTGATGGGCCCTGGTACCCCCCCCCCACTTAAACAAACTCTCACACATACACACACGAACACACTCACATAGACACAAAAAACGCATCCACAACCAAACAAACATTCGCTCATCCACTCATTCACATGTGTGTGCCCAATGGTACTCCCTGTCCGCGACCCCCCCCCCCCTCCACCAAAAGAGCCTCTCACACACACACACACACAAAGACACTCACACACACACAGACACACACATACACACATACACACACCTTCAGTCTTCATAGCTGTGCTAATAGCTTTAGCCGAAACGCATCCACAACCAAACAAACATTAGCTCATCCACTCATTCACATGTGTGCGCCCTGGTACTCCGTGTCCGCGACCCCCCCCCCCCACCAAAACAAACTATCACACACATACACAAAAACACTCACACACACACACACACTGTAACACATACACACATTAAGTCATCATAGCTGTGCTAATAGCATTAGCCGAAATGCATCCACAACCAAACAGACATTAGCTCATCCACTCATTCACATGTGTGTGCCCAATGGTCCGCTTCTCCGCTCCACCGCTCCTCCGCTATAGGCCCTGGTACTCCCGATCCGCCGGACTCAGGAGAATTATGGGACGTGCTTCTGCCCTCCATCCGCTTCACAGCTCATCCGCTCCAGGCCCAGCTACCCCCTGTCCGCGCCCCCCCCCCCACCTAAACAAACTGTCACACACATATACACAAACGCACACACAAACACACACACACACAAGAACACACAAACACACAAACACACACACACACACACCTTAAGTCATCATAGCTGTGCTAATAGCTCCCAAGCTTCCCCGCCTCTGAGAGGAGAAACAATACCTCCGCTACTCCGCTCCTCCGCTTCTCAGCTCCACCGCTCCTCCGCTATGGGCCCTGGTACCCCCCCCCCCCCCACCTAAACACACTCAAACATACACAAAAACACACAAACACACACACGCGCACACACACACACACACACACACACACACACACAAACACACCTTAACTCATCATAGCTGTGCTAATAGCATTAGCCGAAATGCATCCACTACCAAACAAACATTAGCTCATCCACTCATTCACATGTGTGTGCCCAATGGTCCGGGAGCTCCAATCATACGTCCGGGGGATCTATATCTGGAGAAGGCTCACAGTGGCCGGTCTAAGGCGTCCTACTGCCCCCAAACTTCCCATCCTCTGCCTTTGAGAAGAGAAAAATTACCTCCGCTCCTCCATTCCTCCGCTTCTCCGCTCCACCGCTCCTCCGTGATGGGCCCTGGTACCCCCCCCCCACTTAAACAAACTCTCACACATACACACACGAACACACTCACATAGACACAAAAACAAACAAACACACACACTCACACACACACACACACACACCTTAACTCATCATAGCTGTGCTAATAGCATTAGCCGAAACGCATCCACAACCAAACAAACATTAGCTCATCCACTCATTCACATGTGTGCGCCCTGGTACTCCGTGTCCGCGACCCCCCCCCCCCACCAAAACAAACTATCACACACATACACAAAGACACTCACACACACACACACACTGACACACATACACACATTAAGTCATCATAGCTGTGCTAATAGCATTAGCCGAAATGCATCCACAACCAAACAAACATTAGCTCATCCACTCATTCACATGTGTGTGCCCAATGGTCCGCTTCTCCGCTCCACCGCTCCTCCGCTATAGGCCCTGGTACTCCCGATCCGCCGGACTCAGGAGAATTATGGGACGTGCTTCTGCCCTCCATCCGCTTCACAGCTCATCCGCTCCAGGCCCAGCTACCCCCTGTCCGCGCCCCCCCCCCCACCTAAACAAACTGTCACACACATATACACAAACGCACACACAAACACACACACACACAAGAACACACAAACACACAAACACTCATCATAACTCATCATAGCTGTGCTAATAGCATTAGCCGAAACGCATCAACTACCAAACAAACATTAGCTCATCCACTCATTCACATGTGTGTGCCCAATGGTCCGGGAGCTCCAATCATACATCCGGGGGATCTATATCTGGAGAAGGCTCACAGTGGCCGGTCTAAGGCGTCCTACTGCACACAAACTTCCCATCCTCTGCCTTTGAGAAGAGAAAAATTACCTCCGCTCCTCCATTCCTCCGCTTCTCCGCTCCACCGCTCCTCCGTGATGGGCCCTGGTACCCCCCCCCCCCCCCACTTAAACAAACTCTCACACATACACACACGAACACACTCACACAGACACAAAAACAAACACACACACTCACACATACACACACACACCTTAACTCATCATAGCTGTGCTAATAGCATTAGCCGAAACGCATCCACAACCAAACAAACATTAGCTCATCCTCTCATTCACATGTTTGTGCCCAGTGGTCCGGGAGCTCCAATCATACGTTCGGGGGATCTATGTCCGGAGAATGCTCACATTAGCCCGTCTAAGGGGTTCTGCTGCCCCCAAGCTGCTCCGCCTCTGAGAGAAGAAACATTACCTCCGCTCCTCTGCTCCTCCGCTTCTCAGCTCCACCGCTCCTCCGCTATGGGCCCTGGTACTCCCCCCCCCCCCTACCTAAACAAACTCTCACACAAAATCACTCACACACACACAAAAACACACAAACACACAAACACACATACACACACATCTTAACTCATCAGAGCTGTGCTAATAGCATTAGCCGAAACGCATCCACAACCAAACATTGCTCATCCACTCATTCACATGTGTGTGCCCAATGGTACTCCCTGTCCGCGACCCCCCCCCCCCCACCAAAAGAGCCTCTCACACACACACACACACACACACAAAGACACTCACACACACACAGACACACACATACACACATACACACACCTTCAGTCTTCATAGCTGTGCTAATAGCTTTAGCCGAAACGCATCCACAACCAAACAAACATTAGCTCATCCACTCATTCACATGTGTGCGCCCTGGTACTCCATGTCCGCGACCCCCCCCCCCCCCCCCCCACCAAAACAAACTATCACACACATACACAAAGACACTCACACACACACACACACACTGACACACATACACACATTAAGTCATCATAGCTGTGCTAATAGCATTAGCCGAAACGCATCCACAACCAAACAAACATTAGCTCATCCACTCATTCACATGTGTGTGCCCAATGGTCCGCTTCTCCGCTCCACCGCTCCTCCGCTATAGGCCCTGGTACTCCCGATCCGCCGGACTCAGGAGAATTATGGGACGTGCTTCTGCCCTCCATCCGCTTCACAGCTCATCCGCTCCAGGCCCAGCTACCCCCTGTCCGCCCCCCCCCCCACCTAAACAAACTGTTACACACATATACACAAACGCACACACAAACACACACACACACACACACACACACACAAGAACACACAAACACACAAACACACACACACACACACACACCTTAAGTCATCATAGCTGTGCTAATAGCTCCCAAGCTTCCCCGCCTCTGAGAGGAGAAACAATACCTCCGCTACTCCGCTCCTCCGCTTCTCAGCTCCACCGCTCCTCCGCTATGGGCCCTGGTACCCCCCCCCACCTAAACACACTCACACACACACAAAAACACCCAAACACACACACGCGCACACACACACACACACACACACACACACACACAAACACACCTTAACTCATCATAGCTGTGCTAATAGCATTAGCCGAAATGCATCCACTACCAAACAAACATTAGCTCATCCACTCATTCACATGTGTGTGCCCAATGGTCCGGGAGCTCCAATCATACGTCCGGGGGATCTATATCTGGAGAAGGCTCACAGTGGCCGGTCTAAGGTGTCCTACTGCCCCCAAACTTCCCATCCTCTGCCTTTGAGAAGAGAAAAATTACCTCCACTCCTCCATTCCTCCGCTTCTCCGCTCCAATGCTCCTCCGCGAAGGGCCCTGGTACCCCCCCCACCTAAACAAACTCTCACACATACACACACGAACACACTCACACAGACACAAAAAAAAAACAAACACACACACACACACACACACACACACACACACACACCTTAATTCATCATAGATGTGCTAATAGCATTAGCCGAAACGCATCCACAACCAAACAAACATTAGGTCATCCACTCATTCACATGTGTGTGCCCAATGGTAATCCCTGTCCGCGACCCCCCCTCCCCCACCAAAAGAGCCTTTCACACACACACACACACACACACACACAAAGACAGTCACACACACACAGACACACACATATACACATACACACACCTTAAGTCTTCATAGCTGTGCTAATAGCTTTAGCCGAAACGCATCCACAACCAAACAAACAGCTCATCCACTCATTCACATGTGTGTGCCCTGGTACTCCTTGTCCACGACCCCCCCCCCCACCCACCCCCCACCAAAACAAACTATCACACACATAAACAAAGACACACACACACACACACACTGACACACATACACACATTAAGTCATCATAGCTGTGCTAATAGCATTAGCCGAAATGCATCCACAACCAAACAAACATTAGCTCATCCAGTCATTCACATGTGTGTGCCCAATGGTCCGCTTCTCCGCTCCACCGCTCCTCCGCTATAGGCCCTGGTACTCCTGAACTGCTGGACATAAGCGAATGAGGCTCCAAGCCCTGTTACTCCCTATCCGCGGGACTCACGCGAAATGTGGACCGGGCTTCCGCTCTCCTCCGCTCCTCCACTCATCCGCCCCTCCGTTCCTCCGTTCCTCCGCTCCTCCGCACCTGGCTCTGGTACTCCTGAACTGCTGAACATCATTAAATCACGCTACAGGCCCTGGTACTCCCTGTCTCAGGGATTTAGGCATATTGTTGGCCATGCTTCCGCTCTCCTCCACTCCTCCGCTCCTCCACTCCTCCGCTCCACCGCTCCACCGCTCCACCGCCTCTCCGTTCTTCCGCTCATCCGCTCCGCCGCTCATCCGCTCCGGGCCCTGGTACTCCTGAACTGCTGAACATCATTAAATCACCCTTCTGGCCCTGGTACTCCCTGTCTCCGGGATTTAGGCATATTGTGGTCCATGCTTCCGCTCACCTCCGCTCCTCCGCTCCTCCGCTCCACCGCTTCTCCATTCTTCCGCTCATCCGCTCCGCCGCTCATCCGCTCCGGGCCCTGGTACTCATGAACTGCTGGACCTAAGCGAATCAGGCTCCAGGCCCTTGTACTCCCAATCCGCGGGACTTAGGCGAATTGTCGGCCGGGCT